>NC_073303.1:7501150-7741150 GCF_027595985.1 Sorex araneus
TATCTTCAGTCATCTTGGTATTGTATTTGGAGGAAGAGTACTACAAATTATAGTAGCTTGATCTTTCTCTCTCTCTCTTTCTTTCTTTCTTTCTTTCTTTCTTTCTTTCTTTCTTTCTTTCTTTCTTCTTTCTTTCTTTCTTTCTTTCTTTCTTTCTTTCTTCTTTCTTTCTTCTTTCTTCATTTCTTTCTTTCTTTTCTTTCTCTCCTTCACTCTTCCTTTCTTCCTTCCTATATTTCTTCTTCCTTTCTATCTTTCTTTCTACCTTTCTTCTTCCTTCCTTCCTTCCTTCTATCCTTCCTTCCTTCCATCCTTCCTTCCTTCCATCCTTCTTCCCTCCCTCCCTCCTTCCCTCCTTCCTTCCTTCCTTCCCTTCCTTCCTTCCTTCCTTCCTTCCTTCCTTCCTTCTTTCCTTCCTTCCTTCTTTCCTTCCTTACTTTCTTTTTCTTCCTTTCTTTCTTACTCTCTTTCTTTCTTTTCCTTCCTTCCTTCCTTCATTCCTTTCTTTCTTTCTTTCTTTCTTTCTTTCTTTCTTTCTTTCTTTCTTTCTTTCTTTCTTTCTTTCTTTCTTTCTTTCTTTCTTTCTTTCTCTTTCTTTCTTTCTTTCTTTCTTTCTTTCTTTCTTTCTTTCTTTCTCTCTCCTTTAAATAGCCATTTATGCCCTAACTCACTTTCTTTACAGCCAGTCATTCTTCATTGCAATCCCAAATTCACTAGAAGCTCTGTCTCCTGACAGCATCCAAGAGTCAGCTTCTCCAGTTTGTTGGGAAAAATTCCTATATCCCAAAGGATTCCCGGCTTCCCTTAGAGCCTCCTCACAGCCTTCAGTAGGACTCAGACCTCTGCCAAATGCCTTTATTATCCAAGATACCCCCAGAGCACAGGCCCAGCTAAGTTCTGTCTCTGGATCTGACATGTTTAACTCACTGCCTCAGGAGATGATTGGCAGATCAGAATCTGAGGTGAAGATTCCAAGGGAAAGGCTATGGAGTTAGATTTGCTATCCTTAATCAGGTAAAGGAACGAGAGTTTATAAAATGAAAACCAAAGTGTTTTGATTTTAAAACACCACTGTAGAAATACTAACATGTATGTATGATAGTCAGAGATTGGAGCCAGGAGACAAATGAGGAAACGTTACACTGTCCTACAGCAATAATGGATGTTGGTGGCAATATCACAGGAAGAATGGAAATAGAGGGAGACTGTCATCTGGAGTAATTATTATTTCAATCAATGCTTCTCAAATTTTAGTGTGTCTGCAATAAATAGGAATTTGGACAAGAAGAGTGTTTTTGCCAGTGTGGGAAGCCAGCAAACCAGTGTGTTGAAATGTAGATTACTGAATACTCACCTGCAAGTTACCATTTCAGGCCACATAGTTTCATCATGAGGAGTCAATCAGAAAGGAGCTCTGTTCTTTGGTATAAACTTAATACATCACATAGATCATATAACCTTTGGGAAGGTGACCCTTCTACACAGAAATCCTCTGGTAAGTATTTTCCAGGTACAAATCATTATTCATTATTATTGTTACTTTCTTCAAGGTTTCTCTCTCTGATGAGTTCTAAAATTTGAAATCCGTGAAGCAGAAATGGCTTTGATCATCATTAAAGGAGCCATATTCCTCCTCATCCTTGTGTCTGGCATTATGGGGAATACCTATATTTTGGGGAGTTATCTCTGCATTTTCCTTGGGGGCACTGAGAAGAAATTTATACATCTAATCCTCATACACTTGAGTTTTATAAATATTATCATGCTTTTCTGCAAAGGATTGACAAAGACAGTCGCTGTTTTTGGTTTGGGGAACTTCCTAGAGGACGCAGGCTGTCAAATTGTGGTGTTCCTGGAGAGGGTGGCCCGGGGCCTCTCCATCTGCACCACCAGCCTCCTCACCACTGTGCAGGCCATCACCATGAGTCCCAGATCCTCCAGGTGGGCGAAGTTCAAACCACGGTCCACGTGGCAACTCCTTCCCTTTTTTCTCTTCTTTTGGGTCCTCTGCTCCTTGATAAGCGTGAACTTACTCTATTACATCAGAAATGTCAAGAGCCTAAACAAATCTGTCATTAATGACAATGACAGTTATTGTTATTTCATCACAGATAGTCAAGAAATACAATGGATGCTTCTTAGTTTCATGGCCCTTCGCGATGGCCTTTTTCAGTCCCTCATGGGCTGGGCCAGTGTCTACATTCTGCATCTGCTCCACAAGCATCACAAACAGACCCTCTACCTTCAGAGCTCCAGGATGCTGGACCAAAGTCCCGCTGAGATCAGAGCCGCCCACAGTGTTCTCCTTCTCATGTGCTGTTTTCTCTTCTTTTACTGGACAGAAACTATTCTAAGTTTGTGTATAAGGGGGAATTATGAGAACCGAACCATAGCATTAAATGTTATAGATATCCTTCATGTTGGTTTTTCAACTCTCAGTCCATTTGTGATGATTCACAGAGATGTGCAGCTGTCGAAAGGCTGGCACTCTTCCAGCCAGCCTTAGAGAAATGAAGAGCTGAATTCGAAATGACAAGATGGCAAACCATGTGGGCAGGGAGAGTGACTCCTCTCCGTCCCCTGAATAATATTGAAGCCTTAATCAGAAACCTTTCTTTATGCTTGCAGAGATGAGTGTTCCTTGCTTTAGCAGCCCAGGAGGGAATTTATTTATTTATTTATTTATTTATTTATTTATTTATTTATTTATTTTATGACTTTAAAAATCAAGTTGTAGTTGTTATTATTTTTACTTTGTTTCTTTGAAAGATATCTCTTCTTTTTTTTTAATCTCTTCATTTTTTTGAGGGGGGTTGACATGAAACTTTTGAAGTCTTTTACTTTTTTTCTTTTTTTAAAATTTCCACATTTTTATTTCTAGCCATGATCATTGTTCTAAATTTAGACATGTGTTTTCAGTGACCAAACAGCTATTTCTAAGTGCATCATCTTTAAAACTAGTACAATTCAAATGGAATCTTTTTTTTTTTTTTTGCTTTTTGGGTCACACCTGGCGAAATACAGGGGTTATTCCTGGCTTTGCACTCAGGAATTACCCCTGGCGGTGCTCAGGGGACCATATGGGATGCTGGAATTCGAACCCGGCTCGGCCGCGTGCAAGGCAAACGCCCTACCCGCTGTGCGATTGCCCCAGCCCCTCAAATGGAATCTTTTTGTGTTTTGGTTTTTTTTTTTTAATTAAATATTTTATTAGTGAATCACTGTGAGGTACAGTTACACTTACAACTTTTCATGCTTGTGTTTCAGGCATACAATGTTCAAGTACCCATCCCTCCACCAGTGCCCATTCTCTACCACCGATGATCCAGTATCCCTCCCACCCCCACCCCACCCCACCCCACCTTTTGTTCTCTCTCTCCTTTTCGGTGTTGCAGTTTGAAATAGAGGTATTGAGTGGCCATCATGTTTATCTAGAGTCTACTTTCAGCTCATATCTCCCATCCCCAGCGGGTCCCTGAACCACACTTTACCTGGTGTTCCCTTCTCTATCTGAGCTGCCTTTTCCTCCAGCATGTGAGGCCAGCTTCCAGGCCGTGGAGACAGCCTCCAGGAGGGAATTTATCAACCTCTCCTGCTCTCCCAGTGTGCACTCAACCTTTCTAAAGGTGAAGAGAGTAGGGCACCACATTGCATAGGTCCAACCCGGGTTCGATCCCTTGCACACCATATGGTTCCCCTGAGCCTTCTGGGAGTGATGCTTGAGAGCTTAGCTAGCAGGAAATTTGTAGCCAGTTATGGCCCCAGTCCAAAATAAATAAATCAACATGTGCCTTATTGTTTTCTTTTTTCTGGAACACAGTGTTTCCTACCTGAGAAGGTTGGTCTTGTGTAAGTTACTTTGTGGTGGCTGTGGGGTCTGTTGCTCACTGTCCTGCAGTCCGTCTGCTTATTGAATAAGGGTCTCTCTCTGTCATCCTCTGCCTCTCCACTTACTCTCCTGAGCGGAGTGAAACCCGATCTTCATTGTCCCACAGCCACTGAACCCTGAGATAGTGTCACTTTCATCTGTCCTTTATGGACCAAGTCTGTTAAAACAATTCTGCTCTGCCGTGTGTAGGCAGAAATTTGGCCAGAGTAGATTATTTATTTTTTTAACCAACATTTTTCTTTCTTTTTCGGTCATACCTGGTGTGGCACAGGGGTTACTCCTGGCTCTATACTCAGGAACTTTTCCTGGAGGTGCTCAGGGAACCTGTGGGATGCTGGGAATTGAACCTGGGTTGACTGCGTGCAAGGCAAATGCCCTACCTGCTGTGCTATTGCTCCAGTCACTGACCAGAGTAGCTTAAAGGAAACCTGGGGTACTATTGTCTATCAAATCTGGCAGCCTGCAGTGCTGATCTGAGTGACATGGAAAACGAGTGTGAGAGAGACCAGCCAGAGCAAGGATGAAGATAGGACTAGTCATGCGGCCTTCTAGTGGTTGGTCCCTTTAAGATATACAAAAAAAGCCTAAAATAAAAAAAAATTAAGGTATACTGCTGTGTTTAATAACTATTTATAATTTTAAAGAACAATTTGCTATATATATGCATATGTGCATATATATATGTATATATATATATATATATATATATGGCTTTTTTGGTCACACCCGGCGATGATCAGGGGTTACTCCTGGCTCTGCACTCAGTAACTACTCCTGGCAGTGCTCAGGGACCATATCGGATGCTGTGGATTGAACCCGGGTCGGACACATGCAAGACAAACACTCTATCCATGGTACTACTGCTCAGCCCCACTATATAATTTTTGAAGAAATACTGTGCTATATTTTTGAAAGAAGAGTTTGTTATATAGTTTTTGTTTTGTTCTGTTTTGTTTTGCTTTTTGGGTCACACCGAGCGATGCGCAGGGATTACTGCTGGCTCTGCATCTCCTGGCGGTGCTCGGGGACCCTATGGGATGCTGGAATCGAACCCGGGTTGGCTGCGTGCAAGGCAAATGCCCTACCCTCTGTGCTATTGCTCCAGCCCCATGTATCGTTTTTTTATGGATATTGTGATTATATCCTCTTTTCTCTCTTTGATATCAACTCCTCAATTTTGGCTCCTTGAACAAAGAGAAGTGACCTTAGCTTTATTATGGAAAACACACACACACTCACACACACACACACACACACACACACACACACACACACACAGAGTCCTTTGCTGATCAAAAACTCCCAAAACTATAGGGCCAACCCAGAGACAGTGGCTGCAAAGAATGCCAATTAAAATCCACGTGTTGAAGCTTGGGGGTGGGGGAAGAAAGAGAAATGTGTTAAAAATGGCAAATATCCACATTTCTAGCCTTGATGCTTTACAATTGTCATGAATGACAACCAGGAAAAGTGATCCTTTCAAATTGAAATCTGAACAGTGTGTTGGCTCTGAGATGCGAAAGCACCGCCCTCTCCTCTTCTAAGGACTGTCTTACTTGCATAACCTACACTTCGCTTGGAAATTTGCCACCCTGACAAGTATGTGGGTCTCTGATTCTTTGACTGCATGCTGGGCCCTAAATAAAAGGCTTCCCTTTTGACTGGAGTTTGAATTCTTTCCTGCAACCCCGCCTGGGCAGCTGGGATGTGATGGCAGCTGTAGCCATGACCAGTATGAGGTAGGCAGTTAGACTGGAAAGGGTCTCCATGGCAACGGAATTCCTAGGAATTCCATAAAACCAATCGGGCCATGGCTGCAAGCACAGGAACCAACGCCTGCTAAGACCCTACCTGGTGCCAGCAGCAGACCCAGAGAGGGCTGGAGGCCCCTTCCCAGAGAAGCTCCGGCGGGAACAGAAGGCCAGATAAGGAATTTCAAAGAAGACCTGGGCCCATCTAATTCCTTCATCTAAGACCCTGCTTTGTGGGTGCTACGAACTGAGGGCAATTGAGGCCTAAGTCAGGTAAATATGACAGATGCCCAGTAGTAAATGTTATTCAAAGTCAGTAACTCCCAATTTACATAAACATAGCATTAACTGTCTTCCTGTGTGTAGACAAATAGGACATTGCTCTAAGGTCAACTATGCAAAGGACAGAAAGGAAAGACAAAATCAATATTTCACTTACAAATACAAAATCAGAGTCCTTAGAAGAATCTGACTTTACAAGTTATGGGGTCTGCTTTGGGGTCTAGGTGATTAAAGATGGGAGAAGAGAGCACAGAGGAATAGGTAAAGATAAACACAGAGGAATGAGAGTGTCTCTGGAGCACTGTGATGTGTGTATTCCAATAAAAGTAAAATCCTGTGGCAAGGATAGAGGAGAAAGAACACACCAATGTTGAACCTAAAATGTTTAGGGCTGCATACCAACAAATCCAGGCGATTGGAAAACATCTTGCTTTTGGTAAAGGATGAGAACCTGAGCTAATGGTCACGGTGATCAGATATCACAGGAGGGATATATTATTGGAAAGGACTTAGCAGGACTCTTGCTGAGTTAGATTTACCAGAAGTCCATAGAGAAGCCTGGAGGCTCTGCATCTGGCCAAAGTTGACAAGTAATGAAGAAATGAATTTTTGTCAGTCACTTCATCTCACTCATAGGCAATGAGGGAGAGACATAACCAGAGGTTGCTTCCTAGTCCAGCTCACTGCTATTCTAGCTTTGATCCTTTGCCCTGATCTTATTTTTTTGGCTAGATAATGACTAAAAGTGATCCGAGTCTTGTTAATGAAGCTTAGTGAGGCAGCAGTGACCTGTTTCAAAACAAAACAGGAATCCAAAGGGGCCTTCCAGGTTTTGAGTCCCACTTGTTTCTTATTATTTCTTTAATTTCTTTTATGCTTTAAATTTTATTTTATTTTTTATAAAGTTTTTCACAATAATTGATTACATTCAATATTGCAACATCAGTCCCACCACCATTACACCTTCCCAGCACTATACTTAGAATTATTCCACCCCAATGGAATAATTGGGATGGGATAATAATGCATGGAAAACTCATGCATCTGGTCAAAGTTGACCAAGTAATGAAGTAATATGCATCTTTGGAGTAACTTCATTTCACTCATAGGCAATGAGGGTGAGAGGCTGTTTCCTAGTCCAAAACTCAGGCTGGCAGTGTGATGGTGTCTAGTTCTACCAATTGCACTAGGATTAATGAGTGCCCATTCAGTGCCAGGAGAGAAGTTGGAACTCCACATACAAGGAATGCACTCGAGTCATTAGACTTACATTCTGGGAGACATTGTATACTTTTCATTTTTAATACAGAAGCTGGAGCTTGAGTGATTTTAGGAGCCGGGCATGGTGAGGACTTTCACACATGAAAATTGTGAGGCTTCCAAGTACACCCAATGCTCAGACAATGGCATTCTCACAAACTTGGTGACTTTTCATGCAGGAAAAATTCTAGAACACTTTTGGTTACCCGGTCACTACTGCATGATCATGAAGCTCTAGCTCTTACTGGGACTCATTTGTTATGAATGAGGTGGCATCTGAGGGGATGAACTTTAGGATTCTGATTAGTATAAGCAGGAAACACTTGAAACATGCAAGAGGAAGATTTCTCCACAGACCCAGCACACCTCAGGTAGACCTTCCCCAGTGCACCACATCCGGAGATCCCCTCCTTGGCCCTCTCATCATCCTGGGAAGGGGAGCAGTCGTCAGAGGAGAGAGCACAGGTGAACACACATCCAGACAAGCACAGCCACACACTTTCAACCTCTTGTCTATATTAAATGCACATACTTGCCCGGCCCCTAACACTTAGACCATCTGTGCTCATCTTCCTCTTAACCAGGTAAGTGCAATTGAGTGTGAATTTCCTCACAGGATCTTCCCTGTAACCATGAGATGCCCATGCTAATAATGGTTTCTCTCCCCTTGTTAAATGGCCTTTTTTAAAAAACAAGGGTCTTGACGTCAGAAACAGAAGAAAATGAATTTTGCCCCATTAATATCCAACAAGGGAGTTGACCAAAGAGACTCTGTCCACAGTCTCTCGATGTCTCAGAAACATTAGCCAGGCAAAATACAAGGCAATATTATGATCTTCTGGGCACGGAGAAGGCCTGGAGGAAGGAAAAGAAGTGACATCCTGTATGTCAGAAAAAAGTCTGAATTCTGATTCAAAACTCTGCCTCGCACCCACGGGAAGTTCCAGAGTAGACTGGGACGTTAAGAAGCTTGAGAAGTTCACTTTCTCTCTGCACATCCTTCTCATTAACGTAATTAAAGCCTCATTAAAAAAGTTCTGAGTCAAGCACTGTAATTGTGGAGGGAAAGGGAAAGTTGGGCATGAGGGACCGGGAATGCGCAAAGGAATCCTTGGCCCTGACAGGTGGCAACTCTGAGAGTTGAAGTCTCTGCGTATCAGGAAGGTATAAATAAGGCCCAGGCCGCCAGGAGAGCAGGACTAGCCAAGAGCCTGTGAGCAGGGCAGGGAGCAGCGTGAGTCCCCCTGACTGACTCTCACTGACTCCAGCTCCCACGGAGAAGCCCCTGAGGCGGCATCTTCCTTCTCTCGTGGACCAAGCACAGGGATGTGTGCAGTGAGGAGTCCCACTCTGCAAGGTGAGTTCCTGGGCCAGAAGGACAGAACGGGCTGTTTCAGGCCATGTGACTCTGAGGTGCTTTGAGTCTCTGTTGTGGGTTCAGAGGTGTGTGATGTCTGGGTGTGTGTCCACCTCTGCCTGCTCCTCTCAGCCTTTTCCATGCTGATGAGACCCAGGGAGGGGATTATCTCTAGGTGCCCTGGGAGGGCCTGCATTGAGGCAGGTAGGGGGATGAAGAGAAATCCTCTTCTTCCATGTTCCAATGCTGCCCTGAGTGATCTGTGTGTTTTCACATAAGATTCCATTTATTCTTTTTAATTTGGAGAATCCAAGGAAACTCGGGGTTTCCGAGGTAGATAGATAGCCAATATTTTTGAATGACCGCGGTCTCACAGCAGCACAGCTGCAGCGCTGCCACTTATTCTGAACAGAAATGGGAGAGAAGAATTTTTTAAAAATTATATATTAAAAAAAACTTATTCCAGACTCTGAAGAGCGAATTTTTACCTGAATTCATTGTGTTTTCACACTCATATTCCGCACTAATAGCTTTTGTAAAATTATCACACCTCATTTTTGGTGAACGTCTGAGTTTCACATATGAGCCGATTTCACTTTCCTACATGCAACTCCCTGCTGCCTCTCAGTGCTAAAACATCTAATGTGCAAGATTCTTGTAGGACAGAGAGGGCTCAGTTTCGGCCCTGAAACTTGATCCGGACATTTTTTGGTGATCATACAGATTTAAAGTCTCATTGATCTTTTTGCAAATTCCTCCTTTTTATTTTTCAGCTGTGAGGCAGTATAACTGAGGGGCAACCCACTTAACTTTCCCAAGTCTTACTGAGCCTAAAGCACTAGTCTCCTTTCTTACTTGTTAACAGCACAGAGGAATAAAATTGCTTGCCTAAGCTGACAGGTGATAACTGAGCTGTGTCCTGAACATCTGAGGGAATGGAAGGCTTGTCTTTGTAAATTGTTGACTATAACATTAGAAAGAAATGATGGGGCAACAACAGGACTCCCTGGAGATCATGGGATGGGGGTGTGTGTGGGGGGTCCTGTCCTGTCCAGCAGGGAGGACCCTTTGTGGGGATGAGGAGGGGACTCAGCCAAATGAACAGACACAGAGCCAGAAAGCAGCAAGAAAGAGGAAGAGAGTTTATTCTACTGGCAGTTACAATACTAATACCTCTCAGCTGGGAGGAAATGGTATGGTATGCATGTTTGGACTCCCATACAAATGCAGATTGACGTGTCCTTTTGTTAAGGGCATAGGCTATTGAGAAACAAATGGCGACCTTAGTGGCAACCTTGCTACAAGCCTCTGATCAGAAGATAAGAGCCAGGCTCTGTTTTACTAGGAAATAAGAACCAGGCTTGTAAAGTGGCTCCCTGGGGGGAAGGGGGGCGGTACTGCCACTAATCTCTGCCCACATGTGATCTGAGGACACATGTGTGGCCCCTCCATTGCTGAACACCCATGATCCCAGAGCCCATTTAACTACCTGTGGCACAAGCAGCTTCTTGCAGAAATGCCTCCAGACTGTGAACTAAGCCACAGCCCCATGCCTGCCCCAAGAGGGGAAAGGTTTTTCTCTCTCCACTTTTCCTTTTTGGGCGGGGGAAGGCGGCGTGGCAAATGCCATCTTATAAGGCCCACTAAACAGAGGTACAAGCTTGCAATGATGCAAATTTTGGCAGAAATTTCCCTGGACTTAGTTACTAAAATACAGAAATCCAAAACCTCATATCTCTTCATTCTCAGCAAGGGAAAACAAATTATCATATGCTGCCTTTTCAGCAGGTTCAATTTTGGGGGAAAATTCCAAATAATAATAGTGAGTTTTCTGTTGAAATATAGAATGTAATCAGAGTAAAGAGAAAGTAAAGTGAAAATTATCAGCTACACAGGTGGGGGGTGAGGGTGGGGTGGGAGTATACTGGGGTTCTTGGTGGTGGAACATGGGCACTGGTGAAGGGATGGGTGTTTTAGCATTGCATGACTGAGACTTAAGCCTGAAAACTTTGCAACTTTTCACATGGTGATTCAATAAAAAATTAAAAAGAAAAAAAGAAATGATGGGGCCAGAGAGATAGTGCAACCAGTAAGTGCTTGCCTGGAGCCTGGTGCTGGGTTCAATCCCACGTATCCATTTTGTCCCCCTGAGAGCACAAAGAGTGATCCCTGTGTGCAGAGTCAGGTGTAAGGCCTGAGAACTGCCAGTGTGGATCCAAAGAACAAAGACCAAGAAGAAAATGACAGGGGATTACATTGTCCCCTAATGTGACTTTTGTAGTTCAGAATGAACAGAAGGAATGTTTCTTTTTGATTAGTCAAATATCTACTGTTTCAGAACTCAGTTTATTGAGGAGTATACACAAAGTGAAAAAAAAGAAGGGAAAGAAGAAGAAGAGAGGAAAAATGAAATTCTAGCAGAGATAAAAGAAACAAATGAAAAAGATTTGAAAACTCACCAGGTTGAGCTCTATTAACTGTGGACATTTTGAACAGATTCAAAAGAAATGTGATGTGATATAGCATGAATTATTCGTGGTTTTTTTTTCATATAAATTGGTACAATTGATGTTGGTACTTACACTAGTTATTTAACTGCTGAAATGCTGGAGATGTAGGAACAGGGATCAGTGTTTTGTTTTGTTTTTTGACCCTTTCTCTAGGTCTCCATCTCTCCATTTATCAAAGAGGAAATGGGCACTGAAAAGCAGGAGGCAATTGTTCCCACGCTGAAGCCCTGCTGCCAAACTGGGGGCAAGTCTGGGTCCTGCGCCTCAGGCTGCCAGATCTTCCACACAAGGTGAGCCCTAATGTGTTTCCTTAATGTAGGTTGGCAACAAGCCCAGACAGGGTGAGAGGGCTTACAAGTATTTACATCACAGGCAGATGTGAAGTACGTTCAGATAGCCTGGCATTGTTTTTGGAGAAAGATTACTAAAAATTATGGTAGTTTGATCTTTCTTTCTCTCTTTCTTTCTTTCTTTCTTTTCTTTCTTTCTTTCTTTCTTTCTTTCTTTCTTTCTTTCTTTCTTTCTTTCTTTCTTTCTTTCTTTCTTTCTTTCTTTCTTTCTTTCTTTCTTTCCTTCTTTCTTTCCTTCTCTCTTTCTTTCTTTCCCTCTCTCTTTCTTTATTTCTTTCGTGTTTCTTTCTTTCTCTTTTTTCCTCCTTCCTTCTTTCCTTCCTTCCTTCCTTCCTTCCTTCCTTCCTCTCTCTCTCTTTCTTTCTTTCTTTCTTTCTTTCTTTCTTTCTTTCTTCCTTTCTTTCTTTCTTTCTTTCTTTCTTGTTTCTTTCTTTCTTTCTTTCTCTCTTTCTTTATTTCCTTCTTCCTTCCTTTCTTCCTTCTTTCTTTCTTTCTTTCTTTCTTTCTTTCTTTCTCCCTTTTCTTTCTTTCCTTCTTTCTTTTGTTCTTTCTCTCTCCCTTTCTATTTTCCTTCTTTCTATTTTTTCTTTCTATGTTTCTTTCTCTCTTTCTTTTCTTCTTCCTATGTTTCTTTCTCCATTTTTTCCTTCTTTCTTTCTCTTTCTCTCTTTCTTTCTTTCTTTCTTTCTTTCTTTCTTTCTTTCTTTCTTTCTTTCTTTCTTTCTTTCTTTCTTTCTTTCTTCCTTCCTTCCTTCCTTTCTTCCTTCCTTTGTTTCTCTCTCTGTTTTCCTTTCTGTCTGTCTCTCTTTCTTTCTGTGTGTCTCACTTTCTTTCCTTCTCTATTTTATAACCATTGTTACCCCAACCCTCTTACTTCCGCACTGTCTTTTCTCACAAGAATCCCGAGTTCAATAGTAGCTGTGTTTCCTGAAGCACCCAAGAATTGGTTTCTCCAGTTCCCCTGGGGAGGAACCCATATATGCCAAAGGACTCCCTGCTTTCCTTAGGGTCTCCTCACAGCCTGCAGTAGGACTCAGACCTCCACTGAAATGCCTTTATTACCCAAGAATGCCACAGAGAACAGCCCAGCTAAGTCCTGTCTCTGGATCTGACCAGTTTAGCCTTGGGAGCTCATTGGCTGATCAGATTCTGAGGTTAACATTCCAGGGCAAAGACTCTGGAGTTAAATTTGCTGTCCTTAATTATGAAAAGGAATGAGAAATTATGAGTGATGAAATTGCACAAAGTGTTTGGTTTTTAAACACCATTGTAGAAATACTAACATGTATGTATGATAGTCAGAACTTGGAGCAAAGAGATAAATGAGGAAACGTTACTCTGTCCTAAAGCAATAATAATGGATGTTGGTAGGAATATCACAGGATGACCAGAAACATAGGCAAACAGTCATTTGGAGCAATTTTTATTTTAATCAACACTTCTAAAATTTTGATGTGTCTGAGATGCAATGAATTTAAACCAAAAAGCTTTTTTTTTTTTCTGCATGGAAATCCCAAGCCAGTGTGTGGCAAATGCATATCATTGAATACTCACCTGCAAGTCAGCATTTCAGGACACCAAGTTTCACCCATGAGGAGTGTCAATCAGAAAGGAGCTCTGTTCTTTGATATAAACTTAATCCATCACATAGATCAGATAAGGACTGGGAAGGTGACCCCTTATACACTGAAATCCCATGGTGAGTATTGTCCAGGCACAAATCATTCTTTATTATTATTGGTACTTTCTTCAAGGTTTCTTCGTTGGATTCTAAAATTTGAAACCCATGAAGCAGAAATGGTTTTGATCACCGTAAAAGGAGCCATATTCATCCTCATCTTTGTGCTTGGCATTGTGGGGAATACCTTTGTTTTGGGGAATTATCTCTGCATTTTCTTTGGGGGCACTGAAAAGAAGTTTATACATCTAATTCTCCTACACCTGAGTTTCATCAATGTTATAATACTTTTCTGCAAAGGATTGGCAAAGACAGTCGCAGTTTTTGGGTTGGGGCACTTCCTAGAGGACACAGGCTGTCAGATTCTGGTTTTCCTGGAGAGGGTGGGTCGAGGCCTCTCCATCTGCACCACTAGCCTCCTCACCATTGTCCAAGCCATCACCATGAGTCCCGGATCCTCCAGGTGGGCGAGGCTCAAACCAAGGTCCACATGGCACCTTCTTCCTTTTTTTCTCTTCTTTTGGATCCTCAGCTCCTTGATAAGCATGAACTTACTCTATTATATCAGAAATATCAACAGCCTAAATAAGTCTGCAGTTAATGAAAATTATGGTTATTGTTATTTCATCCCAGATAGCCCAGAAATACATTGGATGCTTCTTAGTTTCATGGTCCTGCGCGATGGACTGTTTCAGTCCCTCATGGGCTGGGCCAGTGCCTACATTCTGCATCTGCTCCACAAGCATCACAAACAGACCCTCTACCTTCAGAGCTCCAGGATGCTCGACCAAAGTCCCGCTGAGGTCAGAGCCGCCCACAGTGTTCTCCTTCTCATGTGCTGTTTTTTGTTCTTTCACTGGACAGAAACTATTGTTCATTTATATTTGAAATCTAACCTTGAGAACCAAACCATAGCATTAAATACTCTAGACACTCTCACCATTGGTTATGCTACACTGAGCCCATTTGTGCTGATTCACAGAGATGCCCAGCTGACTAGAAGCTGATACAGTTTAAACCAGCCTACAGAGATTAAGAGTTGAATGCAGAATGACTAGCATGCATTTTTTTGTGGGCAGGATAGTTGCTTTTATCCTTTCCCAAATAGTCCAAGATTAGGTTGAACCTTTTCTCTGAAACCATTGTTGATGTTTGCAGAGAAGATGGCGTGTCCACTGGAGTGAGATAACAGCAGGTGGGACCTTTATTTTCATGCGGCTGATCCCCAGCACACCTTATGGTTCCCCGATCCCTCAAAGAGTGTCCCTTAGCCAAGAGCCCCTGAGCAGGACTGGTGTGGCCCAAAACAAAATCAACAAAACAAAAAAAATATGGAGTGTTCCACAAGGAAGTTTCTTGACCTCTCTGATGCCTATCAGCCTGCACTTAAGGGTTCAATGTTGTGTGAATATTCTTTTGGTCGAGGGCACTGACATAAGGGGCTTGAGAGGAATGAGATTTGCTGGAGAGGTTTTTTGCTTGCTCTGGCAGAAAAGCATAGAGAAGCATCCCTCAGCCCCCATTACCATCCTATATGCACACATTTAATGCACTCAGTGCAGAGAAATCATTAATGGGGAAGAGGGGTTATAGGACGGACATCGAGACATCAAAGCATACATTGTTCTGTCACGTCTGCAAGCCCAATAGTCACTGGTTCCAAAGAGGAATGCAAAGCCAAGCAGTCTGGCCTCATGAGCTACAACCCCTTGCACCCGGTGTGATAAGGGGGCTGTAAGAATGTCTGTGTTGCAGGGCTGGAGCGATAGCACAGCAGGTAGGGTGTTTGCCTTGACCCGGGTTCGATTCCCAGCATCCCATATGGTCCCCTGAGCACCGCCAGGAGTAATTCCTGAGTACAGAGCCAGGAATAACCCCTGTGCATCACCAGGTGTGACCCAAAAAGAAAAAAAAAAAAGAATGTCTGTGTTTCAAAACAAGCTGGGTCTGGGATCTGTGAGAAAGGGAAGATGTTTCTGTGTAATACTAAAAGCTAAAAGGCAGCCAAAGGAAGAGATGTTAACCCTTTTGAAACCTGTCCAGACACACGAGTCATGGCTTGCCCATTTTCATGGGGCCTGTGTTCCTGCCCACATTGGGTCAGTCTCCACGGGCTCATCCTAACAGTTCTGGTTCAGCACCAGCACTTCTACCTGGGTGCCTTCATCTTCTCTTTTTCTGGAAAATCTGCTTTGAATATTTCTAAATGAAAGATTTGGTTTATTCTCTGGTAAACAGTTGCTCTGGGAACATGAGTTCACCATCTTCCAATCTCCAGCCTGGTGCCAAGAAATCTCTTTCTCACTCTTCTTGTATCTGCATTGATGTTTTCTGAAGTTCCAATGAAACCAGATCTTCAAGGTTCCCCACCCATTAAAACTTGAGAAATTGTCTGCTTCATGAGTTTTTTGTGTACCAAATTGACAGTAAAAATTCTGCTATGCTCTGTAAATTAAGAATGAGGTAAAGGTAGCAATAAAGAATCCCAGTATGGCCTCACATGCTGGGGTAATAGACAGCTGGGATAGAGAAGGGACTACTAAGTAAATGATGTTTGGAGGCCTCGCTCAGGATGGGAGATGTGTGCTGAAAGTAGACTATGGACAAAACATGATGGCCGCTTACTACCTACATTGCAAACCATAACACCCCAAAGGAGAAATGGAGTGAAAGGGAATGTGCCTGCCACAGAGACGTTTGTTGGGGGTCATGGGGAACAGAGATGCAGTGGGGATGGTGAGGGGGATACTGGGAACATTCGTGGTGGAGAATGGGCACTGGTGGAGGGATGGGTACTCAATCATTGTATGACTGAAACATAATCATGAAAGTTTGTAAGTCTGTATCTGTATCTCATGATGATTCATTAAAAAATAGAATAAAGAATCCCAGTAGATCATCATATAATTAATGTAACACCCTCCAATTCTGGGCTAACACGGAGGTTGAACAATAAGAGAACAGCAAGTGCTGGGAAGAAGTTAGGACTATTCGCCTGGCCTTGTGGGAACAGTCCACTGAGAAATTCTGCAAGTGCCTAAATTTATATATATACATATATATACACACACATATATTATGGTTTAATAAGTACCTATTGCATTTTTGCTTTTTGGGTCACACCTGGCGATGCACAGGGGTTACTCCTGGCTTTGCACTCAGGAATTACTCTTGGCGGTGCTCAGGAGACCATATGGGATGCTGGGATTTGAACCCGGGTTGGCTGTGTGCAAGGCAAACACCCTACCCACTATGCTATCGCTCCAAACCCACCTATTGCATTTTTAAAGGGACAGGTTTTTTTTTTTTTAAGATAAGGGTTTTATTTATTTATTTATTGCTTTGGGGGTCACACCCAGTGATGCACAGGGGTTACTCCTGGCTCATGCACTCAGGAATTACTTCTGGTGGTGTTTGGGGGACCATAAGGGATGCTGGACATCGAACACAGGTCGGCCGCGTGCAAGGCAAATGCCCTACCCGCTGTGCTATTGCTCCTGCCCCAGGTTTTGTTATTTCTTAAGACACTGAAATTATGCCCTTTTTATTCTGTTTGATCTGGGCTTCTCAACTTTTACCTTAACAACAATGATCTCTTCACTGAAATTTGTCTTCTTTCAACAAATAAAATTTCCCTTAACTTGAGTTTCTTTCTTTCATTTCCTTTCTTTTTGGTTCTGGGAATTGAACCCAGGGATGTGTACATGAAAGACACTGAGTCACGTTCACGGCCCCTTCTGAATTTCAAGAGTTATAGGAAAATTTTGTCTGAACTGTTATCTCTGCCTCAGGAGGTAGATTCATGACTTCATTCAGGAAAGATTCTGAGGACTAGTCAGAAAAATAAATACCAAAATAGTTTAATCAGCTAAAATATATGCTTAAGAATTAGTCCAGGAGCTGGAGCGATAGCACAGTGGGTAGGGCGTTTGCCTTGCACTCGGCCGACCCGGGTTCGATTCCCGGCATCTCATATGGTCCCCCAAGCACTGCCAGGAGTAATTCCTGAGTGCAAAGCCAGGAGTAACCCCTGAGCATTTCTGGGTGTGACCCAAAAAGCAAAAAAACAAAACAAAACAAAAGAATTAGTCTGTACCCACAATTGAAAGAGCATAGTATTGATTCTTAATAAGAGAATTTCCTGGATTCTCAAAGAGTCAGTGTCTACAATATTCTTTAGAGGGTATCATTATTTCTACATAATTTTTAAGTGATTGAATTTCTGGATTATAAATACATGCTTTTGCTCCAGGACAGAAGCGATATCACAGCAAGTAAGGAGGGCATTTGCCATGCACGCAGCTGACCCGGGTTCGATTCTTCCAACCGTCTTGGAGAGCCTGGCTAGCTACCAAGAATATCTAGCCGGCATGGCAGAGCCTGGCAAGCTCCCCATAGCATATTCAATATGCCAAAAACAGTAACAACAAGTCTCACAATGGAGAATTTACTGGTGCCCGCTCGAGCAAATCGATGAACAACAGAAACAATGCAACAGTGCTACGAATACATGCATTGATAGGTTAATCCTGTGTATTCAATAAATGAATGAGCGTTGTGGTCTCTCTCCCCCGCCACATGCATTCCGTGGCCATGAGCCTCTTCCCCATCCCGTTTCCCACCCGATCCTGCCACCACTGCCAACATATGCATAAAGGAGGGAACAACGCTGTCAGGCTGGTTGGTGATCAGTCGCAGTTTATTCCAATCTCATCTCCCTCTGCTTCCTTCCAGTCTCACTCTCTGCCATACCCCACGCTCGTCTCTCCTTGTTCAGTCTCACAGCCTTAGTCTGGAGCCCAACTTCCAGGCATGGGAGGTAGCAGCTACACCCGGTGAGACAGCACAATCAACAGATGCAAAGCCCTTCCTTCTGAGGAAGCTCTTCTAAGACAAAGATCTCCTGCTAGGAGATCCACTCAAGGCCATGTTTTTAATCTAAATACATACTTCTCTTCTTAGGCCACCAACAATCCAACAATCATCTTATATTTACTCCTTAAACTTTCTAGTCATGTTGTATAGACACAGTAGCACTGTAGCACTGTCATCCATTACTCATCAATTTTCTCGAGTGGGCACCAGTAACGTCTCCATTGTGAGACTCGTCGCAACTGTTTTTGGCATATCAAATATGCCATGGGTAGCTTGCCAGGCTCTGCCACGCGTGCGACATAATCTCCGTAACTTACTGGGCCCTCAGAGAGGGGTGGAGGAATCGAACCCGGATTGGCACAGTAAGAGATATATTAATTTATAGGGTGGTTCTCCTGGGAACATCTCACTGTAGATCCCAGACCAAGTTCTCGGGTCAAAGTCCTTCCTAACCGTAGCAGGATCCTTGTACAGTCACGTCTCTTTGGGTCATGAAAGAATTCATCCACAACCGTCCTCTTAACTTACAGTTAAGTATTCTGGCACTTGGTTCATCCAGTTTCAATGCCAGGGTAGCTCACAGCCTGTCCTGGCTATATGCAACTCCTCATCGAGATCATGCTTTTGGAGTGCTAGGAATTAAACTGAGGCTTAAGTTGGGTAAATATCACAGATGCCCAGGAGTAAATATTATTCAAAGTCAATTAACTCCCAAGTTAGAAAAGCATAGCATTAACTGTCTCTTTGTGTGTAGACTAAAAGGACATTGCTCTAAGATCATCATCATCATCATCATCATCATCATCATCATCATCATCATCATCATCATCATCATCATCATCATCCCTTTGATCGTCGAATTTCTCGAGTGATCTCAGTAACGTCTCCATTTTCCCCAGCCCTGAGATTTTAGAAACCTTTCCTTACTCGTCTTTCCCTATGATACCGCACTGGAGGCTCTTTCAGGGTCAGGGGAATGAGACCTAGCTTGTTACTGGTTTTGGCTTATGAATACACCATGGGAGTTTGCAAGGCTCTCCCATGTGGGCAGAAAACTATCGGTAGCTTGCCAGTTTCTCCCAGAGAGACAAGAAGGCTATAAGATATTGCGTGGCTGCAAAGCAGCCGCATGCTTCCAGAAGCTTGCTTTTAAGTCTCTGGAAAGATAAACTATGCAAAGGACATAAGGAAAAGACAAAAGCAATATTTCACTTACAAATACAGAATTAGAGTCCTTGGAAGAATCTGACCTCACAAGTTGCAGGGTCTGATTTGGGGATCTAGGGGATTAAAGATGGGAGAACCGAGCACAGAGGAATAGGTAAAGATAAACACAGAGGAATGGGAGTGCCTCTGGAGCACTGTGATGGGTGTATTTCAAAGACCTAAACTCCTTGTGCCAGGAGTGGATGAGAAAGGACAAACCAATGTTGAACCTTAAATATTTAGAGCTATATTCCAACAAGCAGAGAATGGTTTCGATCCATTGACCTCTAGGTTATGGGCCCAGCACCCTTCCACTGAGCCACTCTGGCCAATAGCACAGCATGTAGGGCGTTTGCCTTGCACGCGGCCAACAGGGTTTGATTCCTTCATCCCTCTCGAGAGCCCGCAAGCTACGGAGAGTATCTCGCTGCACAGCAGAGCCTGGCAAACTCCCCGTGGCGTATTCGATATGCCAAAAACACTAACTACAAGTCTCACAATGGAGACATGACTAGTGCCCGCTCGAGCAAATCGATGAGCAATGGGATGACAGTGATGACAGTGATACACTGATTCCAGTAAATCCAGGTGACTGGGCAACACCTTGCATATGGTAAAGGATGAGAACCTCAGCTAATGGTCACAGTGCTCAGATATAACAGGAGGGATGTTCTCTTGGAATGAATTTAGCAGGACCCTTGCTGAGTTAGATTTACCAGAAGTCCACAGAGGAGCTTGGAAAACTCATGCATCTGGTCAAAGTTGACAAGTAATGAAGGAATGCATCTTTGGAGTAACTTTATCTCACTCATAGCCAAGGAGGGAGAGACTTACAACCAGAAGCTGCTTCCTAGCCCAGCTCACTGCTATTCTCACTTTGATCCTTTGCCCTAATCTTATTCCTTGGCTAGAAAATAACTAAAAGTGATCCGAGTCTTGTTAATGAAGCTTCCTGGGGCAGAAGTGACCTGTTTAAAACTAATTGAAATCCAAAGGGGGCCTTTTAGGTTTTGAGTCCCACTTTGTTCCTCTCTTTTATTTTTTGACTTTTTATGTTTGAAATTTTATTTTATTTTTATAAAGTTCTTCACAATAATTGATTTCAGTCAATATTGCAACACCAATTCGACCACCATTACACCTTCCCAACACCGCATTTAGAATTATTCCACCCCAATCCCAAAGTCTGCACCTAGAGAAGGACCTAAACAATTTTTTTTTTTTTTGCATTGCTGGGTATGAATACTCCACTAAAGATCCAAAAGAGTGTCCTTAGAGGAAAGTGTGTGAAGGTTGTTGTATCACTCTGAAGCCATTAGGCCCTTTTGTATATAGTATAAGATATCCTTCCAAGAATTCTAAGATGTTTAAATAAGTTGATACAGCTAGAATTAAATTCTTCACTGGATGGTGAGTTTTGGTCCTGAGACATCTATGTGGCGTGTTGCTCCTTTTATCTCCTGAGTCTCTGGATCAGGACCATTAATGAGCTCTTATTGTATCAGAAGAGGCAGTTCATGGGCCTGATGCCAAGTTACTGGGAAGCACGGGGAGATGTTGGGGTGGAGGGAGTCACCCATTCCCTACTTTGTGCAGACCTAGCGATTTGGGTCAGAGTTCCAGCATACCTGGATTTTTCATCAGATAATCTCATGGATGAGGCTCATCTGAACCTCTGGAGATTGGCCATGAGCCTGGTGGTAACTGAATTCTGGAATTTTTCTGCTGCCAGGACTCTGTTAAAGTGGGTGGTGGCCTCACCCACTCCCCTCTGGTTTTGCACATATGAGAACCTGGTGTGGGGTTCAGTGGAATCTCTGCGGTGTGTTGATTTCTTCCTCTTTCTGAAGTTTATTTTTGAGCCCTGGCCATTTGTTTCTTATTAGACAAGAAATAAAGAAAAACACTGAGACATAGATTGTTAGCTCCCCAAAATAGATTATCTATCATCTTGGGAAGCTTCAGCTCATTGACTGACTCAAGGCAGTGCTGAAAACAAAAATTTATGGTTTGAAAGATGGAAGAGTTTCGAGGACAGGTGGAATGCATTAGTCACTTAAGAACCAGTTCAGGGAGTGGGTTCATTTCTGGTTGTCTTTTATGAAGAGGAAGTCCAAGCATTGGTCAGTGGAATCCGTGAGCCTCTCCTGCTACTATGCTCTACTATGCAAATGGGAAGTTGAGTGCTCAGTCTGGTAATGTGATGCCTCTTGATGTCTGGTTTTACTGGGGTGCACTAGGATTCATTTAGAGTGCCCATGCAGTGCCAGGACTGATCTTGGAACTCTGCATAGAAAGAATGCACTCCTGTCTTAGAGCTACTTTCCGGAAGACATTTTATTTTATTTTTATTTATTTATTTTTTTTAATTTAAATTTTATTGAATCACCATGTGGAGGGTTACATAGTTCTCAGGATTATGTCAGTTATACAGTACTCAAACACCCTTCCCTTCACCCGTGCCCATATTCCATCACCAACCACCCCATTATACCTCCCGCCCCCTCCCGCCCCCCCAGTCCCCGCCCTTGTAAGTGATAAGTTTCACTTCCTTTACGCTTTATCTTGGTTACAGTCCATGTTTCAACACATAACTCACTATTGTTGCTAGGGTTTCCGGGAGACATTTTATACTTCTTGTTTTTAAATACAAAACCTGGAGCTTGAGTGATTGTAGGGGCAGGGCAGGGTGAGGACTTTCACACATGGGAACTGTGATGGAAAAGGCCACTCAGTATGCCCAATGCTCAGACAATGGCATTCTCACAAGCTTGGTGCAGTTCCTCGGGAGAAACCCTAGATTATTGTTTGGTAAGTCAGTCTCTGGTGCATGACCATGAAGCTCTACATCAGTGCACTCACATTATTTTGAGTGATGTTTGGTATCTGATGAATGGACTTTGGGATTTTGATTCATATGGGCAGGAAACACTCGGAACATGCAAGAGGATGATTTTTTTGAATTTAATTTTTGTTTTATAAAAATGGTTCACATTGGGGCTGGAGTGATAGCATAGCGGGTAGGGCGTTTGCCTTGCACGCGGCCGACCCGGGTTCAAATCCCAGCATCCCATATGGTCCCCTGAGCACCTCGAGGAGTAATTCCTGAGTGTAGAGCCAGGAGTAACCCCTGTGCATCGCCGGGTGTGACCCAAAAACCAAAAAAAAAAAAATGGTTCACAATAATTTGTTACATTTAATTTTTTTTTTTTGGGTCACACCCAGCAATGCACAGGGGTCACTCCTGGCTCATGCACTCAGGAATCACCCCTGGTGTTGCTCAGGGGACCATATGGGATGCTGGGATTTGAACCTGGGTCGGTCGCGTGCAAGGCAAACGCCCTTCCCGCTGTGCTATCACTCCAGCCCCTAATTTTCAAACCCCAATCCCACCACCGTGCACCTCCCCACCACCATAAGAAGGCAGTGTGTGGAGATCACTGTATTTTTTTTTTTTTTTTTGCTTTTTGGGTCACACCCAGCAATGCTCAGGGGTTACTCCTGGCTTTGCACTCAGGAATTACTCCTGGCAGTGTTTGGGGGACCATATGGGATGCCAGGGATCAAACACGTGTCGGCCGCGTGCAAGGCAAACGCCCTACCCGCTGTGCTATCGCTCCGGCCCCCGAGATCATTGTATTTCATCCTTGTATAAGACATTACAAACATATATGTTAAACCCAAACAAACGTGTGCTACTTTAGGTACTTATTGAGATATATTGTGAGAGGTTGTGTGTCCATGAATGTAGCTGCATGCTTCAGGAATTCTGAAATTTAGAATTCAATTATAGAGCAGATTCATGGTAAAGGCAAGGCTTATGTTGCTCTCTTCCGGGACCTTTATGTCAGAACTTTGGATCTTGGCCGATGATGAGATTACATGGTGCTCGGAGCAGTTCGTGGGTGTGACTACCAAGCTATTAGAAAACTGAGGATGTGAGGGGAGAAGGCTTTGTCTCTCTCCTAGCGAGCTTAGAAATTTCAGTCACAGGTCCCTCATACCTGGCTTCTTCTGCAGGATCTCTCATGGGTGAAGCTCATCAGAGTTTGTGGAGAGTGGCTTGGAGAAAGACTGCAATTGAGTTGTGGAGGTTGCTAAAGGAAGATCTCTCCACACCCCACAACCCACATCAACACAAACTCTCCCCAAGGCACCACAGGGTGTGATCCCAACCCAGGCCTTCTCATAATCCTGGGAAGGGTAACAGTCCTCAGAGAAAAGAGCAGAAGTAAACACACACCCAGACAAACACAATCACATGCTTTCTTGTATCCTATTTCAATGCCCCATACTTCCATTATCCTAATCTCTTAGGTCATCTGTGCTCTCCTTTCCCTTAACCTAGTCAGTGCAAATGAGTTTGAATTTTCTCACAGGATCTTCCCTGTAACCATGAGATGCCCATGATAATAATGGTTTCCTTTTCCTTCTTAAAAGGACTTTACTTACAAGTCCTTCTGTCTCAGAGACAGAAGCAAACGGGATTTGCCCCAGTGATACCCAACAGACTATGTTGAATAAAGTAGATCTTACTCTTTGCAGATTCTTTGGATGTGCTCAGAAACATTCACTGTCACTGTCATCCTGTTGCTCATCGATTTGTTCGAGCGGGCATCAGTAACTTCTCTCATTCAGAGACTTATTGTTACTGTTTTTGGCATATCCAATACACATGGGTAGCTTGCCAGGCTCTGCCGCTCTGGCTCAATACTCTCATCAGCTTGCTGGGCTCTCTGAGAGGGGCGGAGGAATTGAACTCAGGTCGGCCTCGTGAAAGGCGAACGCCAATCGCTGTGCTATCGCTCCAGCCCATTAGTCAGGCAAAATGTCAGCCTGGAGGAAGGAAATGAGGTGACATCCTTTATGGCAGAAAGGAGTCTGAGTTGTGATCCAAAGTCTGCACCAATGAAAAGTTCCAGAGTGGACTGGAATGACAAGAATCTTGACTAGCTCACTTTCTCTCTGCACATCCTTCTCATTAACGTAATTAAAGCCTCATTAAAAAGTTCTGAGCCAAACACTTGTAATTGTGGAGGGAGAGGGAAAGTTGTGCATGAGGGACCGGGAATGCGCAAAGGAATCCTTGGCCCTGACAGGTGACAACTCTGAGAGTTGAAGTCTCTGCATAGCAGGAAGGTATAAATAAGGCCCAGGCCGCCAGGAGAGCAGGACTAGCGAAGAGCCTGTGAGCAGGGCAGGGAGCAGCGTGAGTCCCCCTGACTGACTCTCACTGACTCCAGCTCCCACGGAGAAGCCCCTGAGGCGGCATCTTCCTTCTCTCGTGGACCAAGCACAGGGATGTGTGCAGTGAGGAGTCCCACTCTGCAAGGTGAGTTCCTGGGCCAGAAGGACAGAGCGGGCTGTTTCAGGGCGTGTGACTCTGGAAATGCTTGAGTCTCTGTTGTGGGTTCAGAGGTGTGTGATGTCTGGGTGTGTGTCCACCTCTGCCTGCTCCTCTCGGCCTTTTCCATGCTGATGAGACCCAGGGAGGGGTGTACCTCCAGGTGCCCTGGGAGGGCCTGCATTGAGGCAGGTAGGGGGATGAAGAGAAATCCTCTTCTTCCATGTTCCAATGCTGCCCTGAGTGATCTGTGTGTTTTCACATAAGATTCCATTTATTCTTTTTAATTTGGAGAATCCAAGGAAACTCGAGGTTTTCGGGGTAGATAGTCAATTTTTTTTTTTTTTTTTTTGCTTTTTGGGTCACACCCAGCGATGCTCAGGGGTTACTCCTGGCTTTGCATTCAGGAATTACTCCTGGCGGTGCTTGGGGGACCATATGGGATGCCGGGGATCGAACCTGGGTCGGCCGCGTGCAAGGCAAACGCCCTACCCGCTGTGCTATCGCTCCGGCCCCGATAGTCAATATTTTTGATTAACCGGAGTCTCACATCAGCACAGCTGCAGCGCTGCCACTAATTCTGAACAGAAATGGTAAAGTGAGAAGAATTTTTTTTTTTTTTTTTTTTTTTTTTTTTTTTTTTTGCTTTTTGGGTCACACCTGGCGATGCACAGGGATTACTCCTGGCTCTGCACTCAGGAATTACCCCTGGCCGTGCTCAGGGGACCATATGGGATGCTGGGATTCGAACTCGGGTCGGCTGCATGCAAGGCAAACGCCCTACCCACTGTGCTATCACTCCAGCCCCAAGAATTTTTTTTAATTATATATTAAAAAAAAAAAATTATTCCAGACTCTGAAGAGTGAATTTTTACCTGAATTCATTGTGTTTCCACATTAATAGCTTTTGTAAAATTATCACACCTCATTTTTGGTGAATGTCTGTGTTTCACATATGAGCGATTTCACTTCCCACATGCAACTCCCTACTGCCTCTCAGTGCTAAAACATCTAATGTGCAAGATTCTTGTACAACAGAGAGGGCTCAGTTTCGGCTCTGAAACTGGATCCGGACATTTTTTGGTGATCATACAGATTTAAAGTCTCATTGATCTTTTGCAAATTCCTCCTTTCTATTTTTTAGCTGTGAGGTAGTATAACTGAGGGGTAACCCACTTAACTTTCCCAAGTCTTATTGAGTCTGGAGATCTCAGGATGGGTGTGTGTGTGGGGGTCTTGTCCTGACAAGTAGGGAGGACCCTTTGTGGGGCTGAGGAGGGGACTCAGCCAAATGAACAGACACAGAGCCAGAAAGCAGCAAGAAAGAGGAAGAGAGTTTATTCTACTGGCAGTTACAATACTTATACCTCTCAGTTGGGAGGAAATGGTATGGTATGCGTGTCTGGACTCCCATACAAATGCAGATTGACGTGTCCTTTTGTTATGGGTATAGGCTATTGAGAAGCAAATGGCGACCAAAGTGGCAACCTTGCTAGGAGCCTCTGTTTGATCAGAAGATAAGAGCCAGGCTCTGTTTTACTAGGAAATAAGAGCCAGGCTTGTAAAGTGGCTCCCTGGAGGGGTGAGGGGGTCAGTACTGGTGCTGATCTCTGCCCAGATGTGGCCCCTGCATTGCTGAACACCCATGATCCCAGAGCCCATTTAACTACCTTTGGCACCAGCAGATTCTTGCAGAAATGCCTCCAGACTGTGAACTAAGCCACAGCCCCATGCCTGCCCCAAGAGGGGAAAGGTTTTTCTCTCTCGACTTTTCCTTTTTGGGCGGGGGAAGGCGGCGTGGCAAATGCCATCTTATAAGGCCCACTAAACAGAGGTACAAGCTTGCAATGATGCAAATTTTGGCAGAAATTTCCCTGGACTTAGTTACTAAAATACAGAAATCCAAAACCTCATATCTCTTCATTCGCAGCAAGGGAAAACAAATTATCATATGCTGCCTTTTCAGCAGGTTCAATTTGGGGGGAAAATTCCAAATAATAACAGTGAGTTTTCTGTTGAAATATTGAATGTAATCAGAATAAAGAGAAAGTAAAGTGAAAATTATCAGCTACACAGGTGGGGGGTGAGGGTGGGGTGGGAGTATACTAGGGTTCTTGGTGGTGGAGCATGGGCACTGGTGAAGGGATGGGTGTTTTAGCATTGCATGACTGAGATTAAGCCTGAAAACTTTGCAACTTTTCACATGGTGATTCAATAAAAAATTAAAAAGAAAAAAAGAAATGATGGGGCCAGAGAGATAGTGCAACAAGTAAGTGCTTGCCTGGAGCCTGGTGCTGGGTTCAATCCCAGGTATCCATTTCGTCCCCCTGAGACCACAAAGAGTGATCCCTGTGTGCAGAGTCAGGTGTAAGGCCTGAGAACCACCAGTGTGGATCCAAAGAACAAAGACCAAGAAGAAAATGACAGGGGATTACCTTGTCCCCTAATGTGACTTTTGTAGTTCAGAATGAACAGAAGGAATGCTTCTTTTTGATTAGTCAAATACCTACTGTTTCAGAACTCAGTTTAGTGAGGAGTATATACAAAGCAAAAAAAAGAAGGGAAAGAAGAAGAAGAGAGGGAAAAAAGGAAATTCTAGACAGAGATAAAAGAAATAAATGAGAAAGATTTGAAAACTCACCAGGTTGAGCTCTATTAACTGTGGGCATTTTGAACAGATTCAAAAGAAATGTGATGTGATATAGCATGAATTATTCGTGGGTTGTTTTTTTTTTTCTTTTTCATATAAATTGGTGCAATTGATGTTGGTACTTACACTAGTTATTTAACTACTGAAATGCTGGAGATGTAGGAACAGGGATCAGTGTTTTGTTTTGTTTTTTGACCCTTTCTCTAGGTCTCCATCTCTCCATTTATCAAAGAAGAAATGGGCACTGAAAAGCAGGAGGCAACTGTCCCCACGCTGAAGCCCTGCTGCCAAACTGGGGGCAAGTCTGGGTCCTGCGCCTCAGGCTGCCAGATCTTCCACGCACGGTGAGCCCTAATGTTTGTCCTTAACGTAGGTTGGCAACAAGCCCAGAAAGGGTGAGAGGGCTTCCAAGTATTTACATCACAGGCAGATGTGGAGTAAGTTCAGACAGCCTGGCATTGTTTTTGGAGAAAGATTACTAAAAATTATGGTAATTTGATCTTTCTTTCTCTCTTTCTCCCTCTCTTTCTCCCTTTCTTTCTCCCTCTCTTTCTCCCTCCCTCTCTCTCTTTTTCTTTCTTTCTTTCTTTCTTTCTTTCTTTCTTTCTTTCTTTCTTTCTTTCTTTCTTTCTTTCTTTCTTTCTTTCTTTCTTTCTTTCTTTCTTTCTTCCCTTCCTCCCTTTCTCCCTTTCTTTCCTTCTTTCTTTCTTTTTCTTTCTTTCTTTCTTTCTTTCTTTCTTTCTTTCTTTCTTTCTTTCTTTCTTTCTTTCTTTCTTTCTTTCTTTCTTTCTTTCTTTCTTTCTTCCTTCCTTCCTTCCTTCCTTCCTTCCTTCCTTCCTTCCTTTCTTCCTTCCTTTGTTTGTCTCTCTGTTTTCCTTTCTGTCTCTCTCTCTTTCTTTCTGTGTGTCTCACTTTCTTTCTTTCTCTATTTTATAACCATTGTTACCCCAACCCTCTTACTTCCACACAGTCTTTTCTCACAAGAATCCCGAGTTCAATAGTAGCTCTGTTTCCTGAAGCACCCAAGAATTGGTTTCTCCAGTTCCCCTGGGGAGGAACCCATATATGACAAAGGACTCCCTGCTTTCCTTAGAGTCTCCTCACAGCCTGCAGTAGGACTCAGACCTCTGCTGAAATGCCTTTATTACCCAAGAATGCCACAGAGAACAGCCCAGCTAAGTCCTGTCTCTGGATCTGACCGGTTTAGCCTTGGGAGGTCATTGGTTGATCAGATTCTGAGGTTAAGATTCCAGGGCAAAGACTCTGGAGTTAAATTTGCTGTCCTTAATTGGGAAAAGGAAGGAGAGATGATGAGCGATGAAATTGCACAAAGTGTTTGGTTTTAAAACACCATTGTAGAAATAATAACATGTATGTGTGATAGTCAGAAATTGGAGCAAAGAGATAAATGAAGAAACGTTACTCTATCCTAAAGCAATAATGGATGTTGGTAGGAATATCGCAGGATGACCAGAAACATTGGCAAACAGTCATTTGGAGCAATTTTTATTTTAATCAACACTTCTAAAATTTTGATGTGTCTGAGATGCAATGAATTTAAACCACAAAGCTTTTTTTTCCTGCATGGAAATCCAGCAAACCAGTGTGTGGCAAATGCATATCATTGAATACTCACCTGCAAGTCAGCATTTCAGGACACCAAGTTTCACCCATGAGGAGTGTCAATCAGAAAGGAGCTCTGTTCTTTGGTATAAACAATCCATCACATAGATCAGATAAGGACTGGGAAGGCTGGGAAGGTGACCCCTTATACACTGAAATCCCATGGTGAGTATTGTCCAGGCACAAATCATTCTTTATTATTATTGGTACTTTCTTCAAGGTTTCTTCGCTGGATCCTAAAATTTGAAATCCATGAAGCAGAAATGGTTTTGATCACCATAAAAGGAGCCATATTCCTCCTCATCTTTGTGCTCGGCATTGTGGGGAATACCTTTGTTTTGGGGAATTATCTCTGCATTTTCTTTGGGGGCACTGAAAAGAAGTTTATACATCTAATTCTCCTACACTTGAGTTTCATCAATGTTATAATACTTTTCTGCAAAGGATTGGCAAAGACAGTCGCAGTTTTTGGGTTGGGGCACTTCCTAGAGGACACAGGCTGTCAAATTCTGGTTTTCCTGGAGAGGGTGGCCCGGGGCCTCTCCATCTGCAGCACCAGCCTCCTCACCATTGTCCAAGCCATCACCATGAGTCCCGGATCCTCCAGGTGGGTGAGGCTCAAACCAAGGTCCACATGGCACCTTCTTCCTTTTTTTCTCTTCTTTTGGATCCTCAGCTCCTTGATAAGCATGAACTTACTCTATTATATCAGAAATATCAACAGCCTAAATAAATCTGCAGTTAATGAAAATTATGGTTATTGTTATTTCATCCCAGATAGCCCAGAAATACATTGGATATTTCTTAGTTTCATGGTCCTGCGCGATGGCCTGTTTCAGTCCCTCATGGGCTGGGCCAGTACCTACATTCTGCATCTGCTCCACAAGCATCACAAACAGACCCTCTACCTTCAGAGCTCCAGGATGCTCGACCAAAGTCCCGCTGAGGTCAGAGCTGCCCACAGTGTTCTCCTTCTCATGTGCTGCTTTCTCTTCTTTTACTGGACAGAAACTATTGTTCATTTATATTTGAAATCTAACCTTGAGAACCAAACCATAGCATTAAATACTCTAGACACTCTTACCATTGGTTATGCTACACTGAGCCCATTTGTGCTGATTCACAGAGATGCCCAGCTGACTAGAAGCTGATACAGTTTAAACCAGCCTACAGAGATTAAGAGTTGAATGCAGAATGACTAGCCTGCATTTTTTTGTAGGCAGGATAGTTGCTTTTATCCTTTCCCAAATAGTCCAAGATTAGGTTGAACCTTTTCTCTGAAACCATTGTTGATGTTTGCAGAGAAGATGGCGTGTCCACTGGAGTGAGATAACAGCAGGTGGGACCTTTATTTTCATGCGGCTGATCCCCAGCACACCTTATGGTTCCCCGATCCCTCAAAGAGTGTCCCTGAGCCAAGAGCCCCTGAGCAGGACTGGTGTGGCCCAAAACAAAATCAACAAAACAAAACAAAAAATATGGAGTGTTCCACAAGGAAGTTTCTTGACCTCTCTGATGCCTATCAGCCTGCACTCAATGGTTTGATGTTGTGTGAATATTCTTTTGGTCGGGGGCACTGAGATAAGAGGCTTGAGAGAAATGAGATTTGCTAGAGAGGATTTTTGCTTGCTCTGGCAGAGAAGCTTAGAGAAGCGTCTCTCAGCCTCTTTGATTTACCATTCTATATACACACGTCTAATGCACTCAATACAGAGAAATCATTAATGGGGAAAAGGGATTACAGGAGGGACATCAAGACATCAAAACATACATTGTTCTGTCACGTCTGCAAGCCCAATAGTCACTGGCTCCAGAGAGGAATGCAAGGACAAGCAGTCTGGCCTCATGAGCTGCACCCGGTGTGATAAGGGGGCTGTAAGAATGTCTGTGTTTCAAAGACAAGCTGGGTCTGGGATCTGTCAAGAAGGGAAGATGTTTCTGTGTAATACTAAAAGCTAAAAGGCAGCCAAAGGAAGAGATGTTAACCCTTTCGAAACCTGCCCAGACACAAGAGTCATGGCTTGCCCATTTTCATGGGGCCTGTGTTCCTGCCCACATCGGGTCAGTCTCCACGGGCTCATCCTAACAGTTCTGATTTAGCACCAGCACTTCTACCTGGGTGCCTTCATCTTCTCTTTTTCTGGAAAATCTGCTTTGAATATTTCTATATGAGAGATTTGGTTTATTCTATGGTAAACAGTTGCTCTGGGAACGTGAGTTCATCATCTTCCAATCTCCTGCTTGGTGCCAAGAAATCTCTTTCTCACTCTTCTTGTATCTCCATTGATTATTTCTGATGTTCCAGTAAAACCAGATCTTCAATGTTCTCCACTCATTAGTACTTGAGAAATTGTATGTTTCGTGAGATTTTTGTGTACCAAGTTGACAGTAAAAATTCTGCTGTGCGGGGACACCTGGGCAGTCTCGGGCCGGGGCCGGAGCTTGGGCTCCGGCCGAGATTCGACCCGGGTGGCCATGCCTTTGCACAGCTGTGTGGATGTGGAACGAGCAGGAGCCAGAGCCAGCTTTATGACTTGGGGTTCCAGTGAGTGCTTGCAACATGAAGAGACTTTTTATCTCTTCATTCTCATCAGTGGAAAACTTATTATCAAATACTTCCTTGTCAATAGAGCTGTATTCTTGGGGGATAAATTCCAACAAAAATACTGAGTCTGTGTTGAAACTCCAAAAACAATAGTGAGTTTTGTGTTGAAATATGGAATGTAATCAAGGTAAAGAGAAAATGAAGTGAAATTATCAGTCACGCAACGGGGGGTTGGGGGGTGAGGGGTGGGATGTATACTGGGGGTTTTTTTGGTTTTTTTTTGTTTTTTTTTGTTTTTGTTTTTATTGGTGGTGGAATATGGGCACTGGTGAAGGGACGGGTGTTTGAGCATTGTATAACTGAGACATAAGTCTGAGAACTTTGTAACTTTCCACATGGTGATTCAATAAAATAAATTAAAAAAATAATTCTGCTGTGCGGGGGCTAGAGTGATAGCACAGCAGGTAGGGCGTTTGCCTTTTATGTGACCGACCTGGGTTCGATTTCCAGCATCCCATATGGTCCCCTGAGCATGGCAAGGAGTAATTCCTGAGTGCAAAGCCAGGAGTAACCCCTGTGCATTGCCAGGTGTGACCAAAAAACAACAACAACAAAAAATTCTGCTATGCTCTGTAAATTAAGAATGAGGTAAATGTAGCAATAAAGAATCCCAGTATGGCCTCACATGCTGGGGTAATAGACAGCTGGGATAGAGAAGGGACTACTAAGTAAATGATGTTTGGAGGACTCGCTCGGGATGGGAGATATATGCTGAAAGTAGACTATGGACCAAACATGATGGCCACTTACTACCTACATTGCAAACCATAACACTCAAAAGGAGAAAGGGAGTAAAAGAGAATGTGCTTGCCACAGAGGTGGGAGTTGGGGGGAAGGGCAGGGATGCGGTGGGGATGGTGAGGGGGATACTGGGAACATTCGTGGTGGAGAATGGGCACTGATGGAGGGGTGGGTACTCGATCATTGTATGACTGAAACATAATCATGAAAGTTTGTAAGTCTGTATCTGTATCTCATGGTGATTCATTAAAAAAATAGAATAAAATAAGGAATCCCAGTAGATCATCATATAATTAACGTAACACTCTCCAATTCTGGGTTAACATGGAGGGTCAACAATAAGAGAGAACAGCAAGTGCTGGGAAGAAATTAGGACTATTCACCTGGCCTTGTGGGAACAGTCTCCTCAGATATTCTGCAAGTGCCTTAATATATATATATATATATATATATATATACACTTATATTATGGTTTAATAAGTATCTATTGCATTTTTGAAGGGACAGGTTTTGTTATTTTTTTTAAAAAGATAAGAGTTTTATTTATTTATTGCTTTTTGGGGCACACCCAGTGATGCACAGGGGTTACTCCTGGCTCATGCACTCAGGAATTACTTCTGGTGGTGCTTGGGGTACCATATGGGATGCTGGGAATCAAACCCTGGTCGGCCGCGTTCAAGGCAAACGCTCTACCCACTGTGCTATTGCTCCAGCCCCAGGTTTTGTTATTACTTAAGTCACTGAGATTATGCCCTTTTTTCTCTGTTTGATCTGGGCTTCTCAACTTTTACCTTAACAACAATGATCTCTTCTCTGAAATTTGTCTTCTTTCAACAAATAAAATTTCTCTTAACTTGAGTTTCTTTCTTTTTGGTTCTGGGAATTGAACTCAGGGATGTGTATGTGAAAGACATTGAGCCACATTCACGGCCCCTTCTGAATTTCAGGAGTTATAAGAAAATTTCGTCTGAACTGTTATCTCTGCCTCAGGAAGTAGATTCATGACTTCATTCAGGAAAGATTCTGAGGACTAATCAGAAAAATAAATACCAAAATAGTTTAATCAGCCAAAATATACGCTTAAGAATTAGTCTGTACCCATAATTGAAAGAGAATAGCTTTGATTCGAAGTAATAGAATTTCCTGGATTCTCAAAGAGTCAGTGTCTACAAAATTCTAAAAAGGGTATCATTATTTCATCATAATTTTTAAGTGATTGAATTTCTAGATTATGAATACATGCTATAGCTCCAGGACTGGAGTGATAGCACAGCAGGTAAGGAGGGCGTTTGCCTTGTACACGGTAACCCGGATTCGATTCCTCCGTCCATCTGGAGAGCCTGGCAAGCTACTGAGAGTATCTCGCCGCATGGCAGAGGCTGGCAAGCTCCCCAAGGCATATTGAATATGCCAAAATAAGTAACAAGTATCACAATGGAGATGTTACTGCTGCCCACTTGAGCAAATTGATGAACAATGGAAACAGTGAGACAGTGCTGCAAATACATGCATTGATAGGTTAATTCTGTGTACTCAATAAATGACTGAGCAGCAGCGTGTCTCCCCCGCCACGTGCGTTTGTTGGCCTTGTTATATTACACTGAAGCCATTAAGCCCTTTTGTACATAGTATAAGGTATCCTTACAAGAATTCTAAGATGTTTAAATAGGGTGATACAGCTAGAATAAAATTCTTAACTGGATGGTGAGTTTTGGTCCTGAGACATCTCTGCGGTGTGTTGCTCCTTTTCTCTTCTGAGATTTATTTGTGAGTCTCTGAATCAGGGCTGTGAGTGAGCTTTTATTGTGTCAGAAGCAGTTCATGGGCCTGATGCCAGGTTACTGGGAAGCACCGGGAGATGTTGGGGTGGGGCAGTCACCCATTCGCTACTTCGTGCAGACCTGGCAATTTGGGTCAGAGTTCCCGCATACCTAGGTTTTTCAGAAGATACACTCATGGATGAGGCTCACTTGACCCTCTAGAGATTGGCCATGAGCCTAATGGTAACTGAATTCTGGAATTTTTCTGCTGCCAGGACTCTGATGAAGTGGGTGGTGGCCTCAACCACTCCCTTCTGATTTTGCACAGATGAGAACCTGGTGTGGGTTTCAGTGGAATCTCTGCGGTGTTTTGATTTCTGCCTCTTTCCGAAGTTTATTTTTGAGCCTCTGACATTTGTTTCTTATTAGATGACACAAAAAAAAAAAAACACTGAGACATAGATTGTTAGCTCCCTAAAATAGGTTACCTACCATCTTGGGAAGCTTCAGCTCTTTGACTGACTCAAGGCAGTGCTGAAAACAAAGATTTACTGGTTGAAATATGGAAGAGTTTCGAGGACAGGTGGAATGCATTACGCACTTATGAACGAGTTCAGGGATTGGGTTCATTTCCGGTTGATAGTTATTTGTAAAGGGGAAGTCCAAGCACTGGTCAGTGGAATCCATGGGCCTCTCCTACACTGTGCTCTGCAAATGGGAAGTTGAGTGTTCAGGATGGTAATGTGATGCCTCTTGATGTCTGGTTTTACTGGGGTGCACTAGGATTCATTTAGAGTGCCCATGCAGTGCCAGGACTGATCTTGGAACTCTGCATAGAAAGAATGCACTCCTGTCTTAAAGCTACTTTCTGGGGGACATTTTATACTTCTTGTTTCTAAATACAAAACCTGGAGCTTGAGTGATTGTAGGGGCAGGGCAGGGTGAGGACTTTCACACATGGAAATTGTAATGGACAAGGCCGCTCAGTACACCTAATGCTCAGACAATGGCATTCTCACAAGCTTGGTGAGGTTCCTTGGGAGAAACCCTAGATCATTGTTTGCAAAATCAGTCTCTAGTGCATGATCATGAAGCTCTACATGTTAGTAGACTCATTCTATTTTGAGTGATGTTGGGCATCTGAGGGAATAGACTTTGTGATTCTGATTCATATGGGCAGAAAACACTTGGAACTTGCAAGAGGATGATTTTTTTGAATTGAATTTTATTTTTATAAAAATGGTTCAAATAATTTGTTACATTAAAGTTTCAAACACCAATCCCACCTCCATGCGCCTCCCCACCTCCGTAAGAAGACAGTGTGTGGAGATCATTGTATTTCATTCTTGTATAAGACATTACAAACATATATGTTAAACCCAAACAAACATGTGCTACTTTAGGTACTTCTTGAGATATATTACGAGAGATTGTATGTCCATGAATATAGCCACATGCTCCAGGGATTCTGAAATTTAGAATACAGTTATAGAGCAGATTTATGGTAAAGGCAAGGCTGTGTTGCTCTCTTCCAGGAGCTTTAGGTCCGAACTCTGGCAGAACTCTGGATCTTGGCCAATGATGAGATTACATGGTGCTGGAGGAAGTTCGTGGGTGTGACTGCCAAGCTATTAGAAAACTGAGGATGTGAGGGGAGAAGGCCTTGTCTCTCTCCTAGCGAGCTTAGAAATTTCAGTCACAGGTCCCTCATACCTGGCTTCTTCTGCAGGATCTCTCATGGGTGAAGCTCATCAGAGCTTGTGGAGGGTGTCCTTGAGCATGGCTGCTATTGAGTTGTGGAAGTTGCAAGAGGAAGATCTTTCCACACCTCATAACCCATCTCAACAAAAACTCTCTCCAAGGCACCACAGGGTGTGATCCCAACCCGGGCCATCTCATAATCCTGGGAAGGGTAACAGTCCTCAGAGAAAAGAGCAGAAGTAAACACACCCAGATAAACACAACCACACTCTTTCTTGTATCCTATTTTCAATGCCCCGTACTTCCATTATCCTAATCTCTTAGGTCATCTGTGCTCTCCTTTCCGTTAACCTAGTCAGTGCAAATGAGTTTGAATTTTCTCACAGGATCTTCCCTGTAACCATGAGATGTCCATGATAATAATGGTTTCCTTTTCCTTCTTAAAAGGACTTTACTTACAAGGCCTTCTGTCTCAGAGACAGAAGCAAACGGGATTTGCCCCAGTGATACCCAACAGACTATGTTGAATAAAGTAGATCTTACTCTTTGCAGATTCTTTGGATGTGCTCAGAAACATTCACTGTCACTGTCATCCTGTTGCTCATCGATTTGTTCGAACGGGCACCAGTAACTTCTCTCACATATCCAATAGGCACGGGTAGGTTGCCAGGCTCTGCCGCTCCGGCTCGATACTCTCATCAGCTTGCTGGACTCTCTGAGAGGGGCGGAGGATTTGAACTCAGGTCGGCCTCGTGAAAGGCGAACGCCAATCGCTGTGCTATCGCTCCAGCCTATTAATCAGGCAAAATGTCAGCCTGGAGAAGGAAATGAGGTGACATCCTTTATGTCAGAAAGGAGTCTGAGTTGTGATCCAAAGTCTGCACCAATGAAAAGTTCCAGAGTGGACTGGAATGACAAGAATCTTGACTAGTTCACTTTCTCTCTGCACATCCTTCTCATTAACGTAATTGAAGCTTCATTAAAAAGTTCTGAGTCAAACCCTTGTTTTAACTGTGGAGGGAGAGGGAAAGTTGTGCATGAGGGACCGGGAATGCGCAAAGGAATCCTTGGCCCTGACAGGTGGCAACTCTGAGTTGAAGTCTCTGCGTATCAGGAAGGTATAAATAAGGCCCAGGCCGCCAGGAGAGCAGGACTAGCGAAGAGCCTGTGAGCAGGGCAGGGAGCAGCGTGAGTCCCCCTGACTGACTCTCACTGACTCCAGCTCCCACGGAGAAGCCCCTGAGGCGGCATCTTCCTTCTCTCGTGGACCAAGCACAGGGATGTGTGCAGTGAGGAGTCCCACTCTGCAAGGTGAGTTCCTGGGCCAGAAGGACAGAGCGGGCTGATTCAGGCCATGTGACTCTGAGGTGCTTGAGTCTCTGTTGTGGGTTCAGAGGTGTGTGATGTCTGGGTGTGTGTTCACCTCTGCCTGCTCCTCTCGGCCTTTTCCATGCTGATGAGAAGCCAGGAAGAGGCTGTACCCCAGATGCCCTGGGAAGGCCTGCGTTGAGGCCAGTAGGGGGATGCAAAGAAATGCTCTTCTTTCCTGTTCCAAGTGTGGCCCCTGGGTTGATCTCAGTGTTCTCACCTAAGGTCCCACTTATTCCTTAAAATTTGGGGGTTCTGAATATTTTATTGGGGTTTTTAGGGGAAGATCAATAGCTGATATCCTGGATTGGCTAGGGTGTCAAACCAGTAGGGTTTGAGAACTGCCACTTATTCTGATCAGAAAGGGGAAAGAGTATAATTTTTAACATTTACAACTTGAAAAATACCATTCATTCATTTTCACCTGTATTAATTGCTTTTCTGCATTATTATACTTTGTGTAATTTGCATACCTCATTTCTGGTGAATGTCTATGATTCATATGTGTGTCAATTTCCACTCTACTGCATTCATCCCTAATTCCTCTCCATCTTAAAATATCTAGTGCCCAGTGGGTAGGGCGTTTGCCTTGCACGCGGCCGACCCGGGTTCAAATCCCAGCATCCCATATGGTCCCCTGAGCACGGCCAGGGGTAATTCCTGAGTGCAGAGCCAGCAGTAACTGTGCATCACCAGGTGTGACCCAAAAAGAAAAAAAAAAAAATCTAGTGCCATGATTCTTATAGGTCACTTGGTAGGGACACCTTTTGGTGATTATAAAGAAATGACGGTGAGTTACATTGTCCCCTAACATTATTTCTTTAATTCAGGCTGAACAGAATGAAAGTTAATTTTAAGAATCGAACATACTAGTCCAATGCTGATTCAGAGCTTTGTTCATTGAGGACTATAAACAAAGACAAAAGTAGAGAAAGAAGAAAGAGAGAGAGTGGGGGCTGGAGTGATAGCATAGCGGGTAGGGCGTTTGCCTTGCACGCGGCCGACCCGGGTTCAAATCCCAGCATCCCATATGGTCCCCTGAGCACCGCCAGGGGTGATTCCTGAGTGCATGAGCCAGGGGTGACCCCTGTGCATTGCTGGGTGTGACCCAAAAAGCAAAAAAAAAGCAAAAAAAAAAAGAAGAAAGAGAGAGAGTAAAAATAAAATTCCAGGCAGAGATAAGCAGAAACATATGAGAAATATTTGAAAAGTCAAGAGGACATTGAGATCTATTGAAGGCATGTTTTTGAACAGAGTCCAGGGATTTTACTTGATATAGAATGAATCGTTTTTTGTTTTTTGTTTGTTTCTTTCTTTGTTTCTTTTCAGATAAGTTGCCTGAATGTTGGTATTTATACAGGGAACTTCATTGCTGAAATGCTGGGGATCTTGGAGCAGGTAACAGTGTTTTTGTTTTGCTTGGCACTTTGCTGTAGCTAGTAGTTTCTTTATGTGTCAAAAGGAAATGGGTACTGAAAGCAAGAAACAATTGTCCCAAGGAAGAAACCCTGCTAGCAAACTGGTAGAAGTGTGGGTCCTGTGCTTCATGCTGCCAGATCTTCCAGACTAGGTGAGCACTAATGTGAGTCCTTAGTTTTGGTAGGGAAGGAGCCCGGGAAAGGGGTGAGAGGGCTTCCAAGTATTTTGCTCATAGGCAGATATGTGGAGTAAGGTCAGACAACCTTTTATTGTTTATGGAAGGAGATTACTACAAATTGTAGATCTTTGATCTTCCTTCCTTCCTTTCTTTCTTCCTTCCTCTCTCCTTTCTTTCTTCCTTCCTCTTTCTTTCTTTCTTTCTTTCTTTCTTTCTTTCTTTCTTTCTTTCTTTCTTTCTTTCTTTCTTTCTTTCTTTTTCTTTCTTTCTTTCTTTTTCTTTCTTTCTTTCTTCCTTTCTCTCTTTCTTTCCTTCTTCCTTTCTCTCTTTCTCTCTCTCTTTCTTTCTTTCTTTCTTTCTTTCTTTCTTTCTTTCTTTCTTTCTTTCTTTCTTTCTTTCCTTCTTTCTTTCTCTTTCTTTCTTTCTTTCTTTCTTTCTTTCTTTCTTTCCTTCTTTCTTTCCTTCTTTCTTTCTCTTTCTCTCTCTCTTTCTTTCTTTCTTTCTTTCTTTCTTTCTTTCTTTCTTTCTTTCTTTCTTTCTTTCTTTCTTTCTCTCTCTCTCTCTTTCTTTCTTTCTTTCTTTCTTTCTTTCTTTCTTTCTTCCTTCCTTCCTTCCTTCCTTTCTTTGTTTCTTTCTTTCTTTCTTCCTTTCTTTCTTTCTTTCTCTTTCTTTTGGATATTAATCCTAAGTGTTCTATGCTTCATCAATGAATTGCCCCCTTTTCTCCCCAGAGAAGACTTCAGTGCTCTTGGGAGTGCTCCTAATCTCCCAAATTGACCTTAAACCTTTTCTATGCTTTAGTTTCTAGATTATCCAAGTCAGTCTTTGTTACTAATAAGTCAAAACTTTCGGTGGCTCTGAAGTTTTTATTTGTAGTGAATTACTTGCTTTCCTATTTCCCTTATAATCTTTCATATTTTCTTAAAGAGCAATGCTCTTTGCTTAAACACAGAAAGACCATTGATGCTGTGTTCCTAATATTTGGGAATTGATGACTCTGAAATGTACCTGCTCCTGGGCATCTGTCATACTTATTTGAGGCACGCCTTGATTGCCATAATTCCTAACACCTCCAAAATGGGGGTCCCACCATGGGACTTGGATGGACCCAGGGCAAGCCGAGTAGCTACACCCACGTTGAGTTGAACTTGCTGTCGTTAATTAGGCAAACAGATGAGAACTTGTGAGCAGTGAAATTGCCCATAGTAGTTTTGATTTTACTTTTTTTGCTTTTTTTTTTTGAAGGGGGGCATCACAGTCAGCAATGCACTGGGTCACTCCTGGCTCTGCACTCAGAAATTACGGTGCTCAGGGAACCATATGGGATGCTGGGAATTGAATGCGAGTCGGCCACGTGCAAGGCAAACGTCCTAATCGCCATGCTATTGCTCCAACCCCTAGTTTTTATTTTAAGATGCAACTTTGGAAATACTAACATATATGTATATTTGTTGGAAGTTGGAGCCAGGAGACAAATGAGGAAATGCTACACTATCCTAAAACAATCATGGATGTTGGTAGCAATATCACAGGATGAACAGAAACACAGGGAGACGGTCATGCTGGAGTAATTTTAATTTCAATCGTCACTTCTCAGATTTTGGTGTGTTTGCAATATGTATGAATTTGGGCAAGACAACTGTTTTTAATAGGATAGGAAGACAGCAAATCAATATGTTGCAAATGCAGATTACTCATGTTTAAGGCAGTATTTCAGTATTTCAGGCCATATTGCATCATCACCCATAGTGAGGGTCTTTACAAAAGGAACTGTTTTGGGGTACATACTTGGTCTATCACAAAGATAATATTAGCCTTGGGAATGTGACCCTTATATACAGAAATCCTATGATAAGTATTTTTTTAAGTACATCATTATTATTGTTATTTTCTTCAGAATGTGTTTACTTGACTCAAAATTTGAAATTCATGAAATAGAAATGGTTTTGATCATCATTAAAGAAATCATAATATACCTTTTCATTATAGGGCACTGCATTATGGGAAATATCTTTGTTATTGTGAATTATTTCTGCATTTTCTTTGGGGGCATGCAGAAAGAATTTATACATCTAGTTCTGCACTTGAGTTTTATAAATATCATAAAACTTTTTTCGTGAAGGACTGCCAAAATTGCTCTATTGCAATTTTCTGCCTTTTATTTCCTGGCTATAAGGTAGTATAACCTAAGGTAATCCATCTTAACTTTATCAAGTCTAAACTGAAAGCACTAAACTCATTTCTTAGTTGAGAAAATGAGCATAGAGGAGTAAAATGGGTTGCTTAAGCTTGTAGATGGTTACAGAAGTTATTTACTGCAATCTATGTGAAAGTAAGGCATGTCTTTTTAAGTAGTTGACTCTAACTTTTTTTAAAAAATTGATTATGGGTGAAGTCATCCTGTAGCATTATTCCTATTACTCAGTCTAGAAAGAAGAGAAGTCACTCTTTAGAGAGTACAAAAACTGATCCAGTCCTATCCAGAACTTTGGGATTTAAGGCATGAACAAAGGCAAAAAAAGAAGAGAAAGAAGAAAAAAGAAAGAAAACTAATTTCTCAATAGCGATAAGCAGAAATAAATAAGACATGTTTTAAAAGTCACCAGGACATTGAAGTATAGTGAGTGAATTATATTTGAATAGATTCCAGGGATGTGATGTGATAGTTGATTAATTCTTTCTGGATGAATTGATCCAATCGATGTCCGTACACATACTGGTCATTCATTTTCTGAAATGCTGAGAACCTAGAGCAAGGGTCAGTGTTTTATTTGGTTTGTTTTCTGACACTTTCTCTAGGCCATAGTCTCTTCTTTTGTCAATGAGGAAATGGGCGCTAAAAAGCAATTGTCCCCACATCAAGAAAACCCTGCTGCCAATCTGGGTATAAGTCTGAGTCCCATGCTTCATGCTGTCATATCTTGCAGACATGGTCAGCCCTAATATAAGTCCTTAACTGTTGGCGGGGATCAATTCTAGAATAGGGGTGAGCGGGATTCCAAGTATTTAGTTCAGAGGCTAATCTAAGGGTACATTCAGACATCTGGTATTGTATTTGGAGGAAGAGTACTAGAAATTATAGTAGCTTGATACTTCTCTTTCTCTCTTTCTTTTTATTTCTTCCTTCCTTCCTTTGTTCCTTCCTTTGTTCCTTTCTTTCTTTCTTTCTTTCTTTCTTTCTTTCTTTCTTTCTTTCTTTCTTTCTTTCTTTCTTTCTTTCTCTTTCTCTCTTCCTTCCTTCCTTCCTTCCTTCCTTCCTTCCTTCCTTCCTTCCTTCCTTCCTTTCTTTCTTTCTTTCTTTCTTTCTTTCTTTCTTTCTTTCTTTCTTTCTTTCTCTCTTTCTTTCTTTCTCTTTCTCTCTTCCTTCCTTCCTTCCTTCCTTTCTTTCTTTCTTTCTTTCTTTCTTTCTTTCTTTCTTTCTTTCTTTCTTTCTTTCTTTCTTTCTTTCTTTCTTTCTTTCTTTCTTTCTTTCTTTCTTTCTTTCTCTCTCCTTTTAAAAACCATCAATGCCCCAACTCACTTTCTTTCCACCCAGTCATTCCTCATTGCAATCCCAAATTCACTAGAAGCTCTGTCTCCTGACAGCATCCAAGAATCAGCTTCTCCAGTTCCCTTGGGAAGAATTCATATATCCCAAAGGTTTCCCGGCTTCCCCTAAAGCCTCCTCACAGCCTTCAGTGGGACTCAAACCTCTGCCAAATGCCTTTATTATCCAAGATACCCCCAGAGCACGGGCCCAGCTAAGATCTGTCTCTGGATCTGACATGTTTAGCTCACTGCCTCAGGAGGTGATTGGCTGATCAGAACCTGAGGTGAAGATTCCAAGTCAAAGGCTATGGAGTTAGATTTGCTGTCCTTAATCAGGAACAGGAACAAGAGTTTATAACTGGTAAAACTGCCCAAAGGGGTTGATTTTAAAACACCACTGTAGAAATACTAACATGTATGTATGATACTCAGAGATTGGAGCCAGGAGAAAAATGAGGAAACGTTACACTGTCCTACAGCAATAATGGATGTTGGTAGCAATATCACAGGAAGAACAGAAACACAGGGAGACTGTCATTCTGCAGTAATTACTATTTCTATCAATGCCTCTCAAATTTTGGTGTGTCTGCAATACATAGGAATTTGGACAAGAGAAGTGTTTTTGCCAGTGTGGGAAGCCAACAAACCAGTGTGTTGAAATGTAGATTACTGAATGCTCATCTGCAAGTTAAAATTTCAGGCCACATAGTTTCACCCATGAGGAGTGTCAATCAGAAAGGAGCTCTGTTCTTGGTATAAACTTAATCCATCACAGAGATCATGTAACCCTTGGGAAGATGACCCTTCTATATGAAATCCTCTGATAAGTATTTTCCAGGTACAGATCATTATTTATTATTATTGTTCTTTTCTTCAAGGTGTCTCTGGTGGATTCTAAAATTTTAAATTCATGAAGCAGAAATGACTTTGATCACCATTAAAGGAGCCATATTCCTCCTCATCCTTTTGCCTGGCATTGTGGGGAATATCTTTAATTTGGGGAGTTATCTCTGCATTTTCATTGGGGGCACTGAGAAGAAATTTATACATTTAATCCTCATACACTTGAGTTTTATAAATATTATCATGCTTTTCTGCAAAGGATTGGCAAAGACAGTCGCTGTTTTTGGTTTAGGGAACTTCCTAGAGGACGCAGGCTGTCAAATTGTGGTGTTCCTGGAGAGGGTGGCCCGGGGCCTCTCCATCTGCACCACCAGCCTCCTCACCACTGTGCAGGCCATCACCATGAGTCCCAGATCCTCCAGGTGGGCGAAGTTCAAACCACGGTCCACGTGGCATCTCCTTCCCTTTTTTCTCTTCTTTTGGATCCTTTGCTCCTTGATAAGCGTGAACTTATTCTATTACATCAGAAATGTCAAGAGCCTAAACAAATCTGCAGTTAATGACAATGACAGTTATTGTTATTTAATCACAGATAGTCAGGAAATACATTGGATGCTTCTTAGTTTCATGGCCCTTCTCGATGGCCTGTTTCAGTCCCTCATGGGCTGGGCCAGTACCTACATTCTGCATCTGCTCCACAAGCATCACAAACAGACCCTCTACCTTCAGAGCTCCAGGATGCTCGACCAAAGTCCCGCTGAGATCAGAGCCGCCCACAGTGTTCTCCTTCTCATGTGCTGTTTTCTCTTCTTTTACTGGACAGAAACTATTTTTACTTTGTCTGTAAAGGGAAACTATGAGAACCAAACCATAGCATTAAATGTTATAGATATATTTCATGTTGGTTTTTCAACTCTCAGTCCATTTGTGATGATTCACAGAGATGTGCAGCTATTAAAAGGCTGTCTCTCTTCAAGCCAGACTTAAAGAAATGAAGAACTGAATAACTGAATTCAAAATGACAAGACAGCAAACCCTGTGGGCAGGAAGAGATGAGTGTGCCTCACTGGACCAGTCCAGGAGGGAATTTATTTATTTTTAATTTTTTTCTACAACTTCAAAAAGCAAGTTTTACTTGTTATTATTTTTACTTTGTTTCTCTCTTTTTTTTTTTTGCTTTTTTTTTTTCGGGCGGGGGGCACACCTGGCAATGCACAGGAGTTACTCCTGGCTCTGCACTCAGGAATAACTCCTGGCGGTGGTCAGGGGGCCATATGGGATGCTAGGAATCGAACCCAGGTCGGCCGAGTGCAAGGCAAATGCCCTATCCACTGTGCTATCTCTCCAGCCCCTGTTTCTCTTTTTTTAAAGACATCTTTCATTTTGGGGGAAGAGGGTTGACATGGACCTTTCTGAGTCTTTTTCTTTTTTTTAATTCCACATTTTTATTTCTAGCCATGATCTTTCTTCTAAATTTAGACACATGTTTTCAGTGACCAAACAGCTATTGCCAACTGAATCATCTTTAAAACTAGTACGATTCAAATGGAATCTTTTTTTTTTTGCTGATTTCTTGTTCTTTACAGCCTTAATTTTTTTTTAAATTTTATTTTATTATATTGAATCACCGTGAAAAAAAATACAAAGTTTTCAGGTATAAGTCTCAGTCATATAATGATTGAAACCCCATCCCTTCACCAGTGTACATGTTCCACCACCAAGAACCCCAATATACCCCCCTCCCACCCAGCCCCCACCTAAGTAGCTAATGATCTTCATTTTATTCTCTATACTTTGAATACATTCAATATTTCAATAAAGAACTTACTATTATTGCTTGGAATTTCCCCCCAACAATCAGGCCTGCTGAAAAGGCATCATTTAATAATTTCTTTTCATTGCTGAGAATGAAGATTCTATGAGCTTTGAATTTCTGATGTTTTAGTTCAGTTCACAGTCTAGATGCATGTCTGTAAGAAGCTGCTCTAGGTGCCAAAAATGGGTTAGAAGACCTCTTGGATCATAGTCTTTAGGAGCAGAGGGTCTGTTTCTCTAGCAGCAGCTCCGGATCTTATCTGGGCCGAGGGCGTGCAGGTACCGCCCCCTTCCCACGATCCCCTATGAGCCACAACATTGCAAAGTTCCTACGTCTGGGTGGAAGTCTTAGGGGGTGGCTCTTGCCACGTGGATGATTCTGCCGCCGCCATTTTCCGCACAGAAAAACAGGGTGAAGAGGGAAAATCCCTCCCCGGGCGGCACATAGTCGTAGTACAGCTCACAGTCTAGATGCATGTCTGTAAGAAGCTGCTCTAGGTGCCAAAAATGGGTCAGAAAACCTCTTGGATCATAGTCTTTAGGAGCAGAGCGTCTGTTTCTCTAGCAGCAGCTCCGGATCTTATCTGGGCCCTGTTTTGGTGTGTTTTTTTTATTAAAATTTTTATTAGTGAATCACTGTGAGGTACAGTTACAGACTTACAACTTTTTGTGCTTGTGTTTCAGTTCTACATGCTTGAGTATCCATCCCTCCATCAGTGCCCATTCTCCACCACTGATGATCCCAGTATCCCTCCCACCCCCTCACCTTGTCCCTCCCCCCCACCCCACCTCTGTGGCAGGGTATTCCTTTTTGTTCTCTCTCTCCTTTGGGGTGTTGTGGTTTGCAATAGAGGTATTGAGTGGCCATCGTGTTCGGTCTATGGTCTACTTTCAGCTTGTATCTCCCATCCCGAGTGGGTCCTCGAACCACACTTTACCTGGTGTTCCCTTCTCTATCTGACCTGCCTTTTCCTCCAGCATGTGAAGTCGGCTTCCAGGCTGTGGAGTCAGCCTCCAGGAGGAAATTTATTACCCTTTCCCATTTTCCCAATGTGCACTCAACCTTTCTAAAGGTGAATTAAGTAGGGCACTGCGTTGCACAGGTCCAACCTGGGTTTAATCCCTTGCACACCGTATGGTTCCCCTGAGCCTTCTGGGAGTGATGCTTGAGAGCTTAGCTAGCAGGAAACCCGTAGCCAGTTCCAGCCCCAGACCTAAATAAATAAATCAACATGTGCTTTATTGTTCTCGTTTTTCTGGAAAAAAGTGTTTTATATCTGAGAAGGTTGGTCTTGTATAACTTACTTTCTGGTGATTTTGGGGTTTCTTGCTCACTGTCCTGCAGTCCGTCTGCTTATTGAATAAGGGTCTCTCTCTGTCATCCTCTGCCTCTCCACTCACTCTTCTGAGCCGAGTGGAACCCAATCTTCATTGTCCCACAGCCACTGAACCCTGAGAAAGTGTCACTTTCATCTGTCCTTTATGGACCAAGTCTGTTAAAACAATTCTGCTCTGTTGTGTGTAGGCAGAAATTAGGCAGAGTAGAATGCAAATTAAAATCCATGTGTTGAAGCTTGGGGGTGGGGGAAGAAAGAGAAATGTGTTAAAAATGGCAAATATCCACATTTCTAGCCTTGATGCTTTATAATTGTCATGAATGACAACCAGGAAAAGTGATCCTTTCAAATTGAAATCTGAACAGTGTCTTGGCTCTGAGATGCGAAAGCACCGCCCTCTCCTCTTCTAAGGACTGTCTTACCTGCATAACCTACACTTCGCTTGGAAATTTGCCACCCTGACAAGTATGTAGGTCTCTGATTCTTTGACTGCATGCTGGGCCCTAAATAAAAGGCTTCCCTTTTGACTGGAGTTTGAATTCTTTCCTGCAACCCCGCCTGGGCAGCTGGGATGTGATGGCAGCTGTAGCCATGACTAGTATGAGGTAGGCAGTTAGACTGGAAAGGGTCTCCATGGCAATGGAATTCCTAGGAATTCCATAAAACCAATCGGGCCATGGCTGCAAGCACAGGAACCAACGCCTGCTAAGACCCTACCTGGTGCCAGCAGCAGACCCAGAGAGGGCTGGAGGCCCCTTCCCAGAGAAGCTCCAGCGGGAACACAAGGCCAGAAAAGGAATTTCAAAGAAGACCAGGGACGACTCCCAACTCTCCCCCCTTGGCAACCTCCCTAGCAACAGACTTTTCCCTAGGAGAAGCCCATGTTGGGGTGGGTGGGAAAACCCAGCCTTGAACAAAGGAAGGACGCGCATATGCTGCCCGAGCCCATGAGCTGCTCGTGCCCATGTGGCCAAGCCCATGTGTCGCCCACATCTCCCCTCTTGAGACACGTGGTCTCATCCATTAGATATGGATCTAATGCTGAGCTGTGTGGAGGGGCTCTTACTGCCTCTGGAGAAACCTGTGTCTCCCCTGAGTGCTTCACTCCCCCTTTCTCTTCCTCCTTCCCCTTCCTAAGCCTCCAAATACAGTCTATTTGCACTTCACCACTGGTCTGCTCCTGAAATCCCTTTCTACAAGAAAGACAAAGAACCTGAAACCCTGGCTAGGCCCCAGGCTCACTTTACAGACTTTCTCAGTCCCAACTTTCCCTGCTGGTCACAGGGTGACAGAGGGATCTGTTGAAAGTCGCCATCTCTCTCCTCCTGCTTCACATAATCCACCCCTGGGGGCCCACTGACTTCACTCCACCGCACCCAATGCCCCCTCAACAATAGTGAGCCACCCGGTCCCCACCCTCTCATCCTGTCACCTTCAGGTGTGTGTTAGGTGTGTGTTAAATTCTCCTGCGTGTAGAATGGCTTTTACTGCCAAGCTTCCAGGCTTAAAAGCAGGAGAATTCAGTAGTTTTGAAGCTACTGGGGAAGGACTCTGCAGCTCCAGGCAACTTAAGTCAAGTGGGAAGGGACGGGAGCACTGCAGCTGTCCAGCTGGGTCCGAGTAGGGTAGGGAAGTAGTGGCAGCAGCACAGCAGCTGACCGGGGGTCGGGGCCAGTCAGTCTGCCCTGAGCAGCTCCCTCGGCACAGATGCTTGTGGCCCACCAGCTTCCCTAGGCAGCTGTCAAGGGCACCTGTGATCCTCTTGTTCTTTATGACTTGGGGTTTTGTGTTTGAGTTCCAAGGGCTGTGGGTTCAGGCCGCAAAGACAGATTTCCTCTTTGGAGAGGGGGAGAGAGGAAGTTTTACAATGACCCTTGATAGGTGATGCAGGGGATGGAACCAAGGTCAGCTGCACCCAAGGTAAGTGCCTTACTCACTGTACTATCTCTCCAAGCCCAGAATTCACCCATTCTTTCAAAAGTGTAACAAATCCCAAAGTGGGTACACAACTGAAAAGGTGTGGTTAACACCTAAATGAAAATGTGTGATTAACTGATTTTTTTACATCAAAATTTTGATTATTTATTATCAGTAAATGCTTGATTGTATACCTATGTTATATACCAACTTACCCAAAATAGCTCTTTGTGATGTTTATGTCGGTGATAGTCTTAAATTCACCATGCAACATATTTTTCTACTGAAAATTCACATGACAAATATCTGCACAAACATCCTAAACAAGGAAGTGCTGAGTTGGAGGGACAGTCCATTAGTATAGAGACAGATTTTTCACAATTGTTCTTCTACTCCTTACCACTGGCACCCTTGTAGTGAACCGATCAGTTCAGAAGCAGGAAAATTTAAGGTGACTTGGGGTGACTGGGTGAAAGACTGAAGATGGTGGGAACCCTGTGACTTATTGTTTGTAGCACCCAGTGCCCCCCTGGAAATACAGACTTGTCTGTAAGAAAGAATTCAGGAGCCAAAGGCATATGTATATGCAAAATATATGCTTAAGGATCAGTCTGTGACACCGGAGGACAGTAGACACAAGGGCCAGGACTACTGCCCCATAGTTGGAAGCCTCTCTCATGGGCTTGGGGAGAAGGCAGCTGGAATAGAGAAGGGATCACTAAGATAATGATGGTTGGAGGACTCGTTTGGGATAGGAGATGTGTGTGCTGAAAGTAGATAAAGAACCAAACATGAGAAACCTTCAGTATCTGTATTGCAAACCATAATGCCCAATAGTATAGCGAGAGTATAGGGGAAATTGTCTGCATGGAGGCAGGGGAGGGTGGGAAAGTGGGGATATAATGGGGACATTAGTGATGGGGAATATGCATCTCCCCTCTTGAGACACGTGGTCTCATGCTTCCATGTCTAATGCTGAGGGGTGTGGAGGGGGACCCGTTCTCACACTGCAGATCAAGTGGCCTTCGGGTGCAGATGGACAATTGCACCCTTGTGGAGCTGGGGACACTCTAGGGTCCACGCCAAGTAGTGCTTGGAGCCGACTTGACCATTCTGAACCCGTTGTGAGGAGTTTTGTGAGACACAGATGAGCACTGCACTCAGAGAGGCTGAATTATTCAACTTTATTACAGAAGCCACTGACCAAAAGTAGACTAGCATCTGAAAGAACTCCTTGGCCCAGGGACAGCCAGGGACCAGTTTATAGAGACAAAAATCACTTTCTAGTCAGACAATGGATCCAATGGGTAAAGGGCTGCAGGAGCTGTAATCAACAAAGCAAGTTACAGAAGGAAAATAAGCTAGTGAATGGCTAAGCTGAATTGCAGTCATGGATACAATGGGCTTGCAGCTGTGGGGGACAATCACCATTTGGGGGTCAGTGATTCAGGGAGCTGAGCATCTTATGGGCATTCACAGCTGTGCTCAGGGATCACTCCTAGCAGACTCAGGGGACCATATGTGATGCAGGGGATGGAACCAAGGTCAGCTGCACGCAAGGTAAGTGCCTTACTCGCTGTACTATCTCTCCAAGCCCAGAATTCACCCATTCTTTCAAAAGTGTAACAGATCCCAAAGTGGGTACACAACTGAAAAGGTGTGGTTAACACCTAAGTGAAAATGTGTGATTAACTGATTTTTACATCAAAATTTTGATTATTTATTATCAGTCAATGCTTGATTGCATACCTATGTTATATACCAGTTTACCCAAAATAGCTCTTTGTGATGCTTATGTAGGTGAGTCTTACAATCACCATGCAGCATATTTTTCCACTAAAAATTCACGTGACAAATGTCTGCACAAACATCCTAAACAAGGAAGTGCTGAGTTGGAGGGACAGTCCAGTACTATACAGACAGATTTTTCACAATTGTTCTACTCCTTACCACTGGCACCCTGGGAGTGAACTAGTCATTTCAGAAGCAGGAAAGTTTAAGGTGACTTGCGGGGACTGGGTGAAAGATGAGAAGATGGCAGGAACCCTGTGACTTATTGTTTCAGGGGGAAAAGAAATCTTGTTTGTAGCTCCCAGCACCCCCCTGGAAATACAGACTTGTCTGCAAGAAAGAATTCAGGAGCCAAAGGGAACTCATTTACATATATGCGCAGCTGCAATGAGGGAATAGGGTGCCTGCATTCTTCTGAGAATATTTTTGGGTGCCTGCATTCTTCTGAGAATTTTTTTTTAAGAAATATTTTATTGAATCACCGTGAAAAAAAGAAAGAAAGAAATACAAAGGTTTCAGGTTTAAGTCACAGTCAAATACTGATTAAATCCCCATCCCTTCACCAGTGCACCTGCTCCACCACCAAGAACCCCAATACACCCCCCTCCCATCCCACCCCCATCTAAGTAGCTAATGATATTCCCATTATTCTGTATATACCTTGAGTACATTCCATATTTCCATACAGAACTCACTATTATTGATTGGAAATTTTCCCCAACAATCAGGCCTGCTGAATAGGCATCATCTATTAATTTCTCTTCATTGCTGAGAGTGAAGACTTTAAGTCCGCGCGGCCGCAAGCGGCTGTGCGGTTTTGGGTTTCTAATATTTTAGCTCAGTTCACAGTCAAAATGGATGGCTGCAAGAATCCGCTCTGGTGCCAAAATGGGTTAGGAGTCCTCAGGATCACAGTCAATAGGCGCGGAGGGTCTGCTTCTCATGCCGCAGCTCTGGTTCATCTCTGGGCGGAAGGCGCGCCGGGAACGCCCCCCCCCTCCCAGGACCACCTACACGCTACGTCACTAACAAAAGTCCTACCTCCAGATTGAGGGGTCTTAGAGGGTGGCTCTCACCACGTGGCTGCTGCCGCTGCCGCCATTTTCGCTCAGAAAAATGGGGTGGAGAGGGAAAAATCCCTCCCCGGGCTGCACGAGGTTGTAGCTCAGTTCACAGTCAAAATGCATGGCTGCAAGAATCCGCTCTGGTGCCAAAATGGGTTAGGAGACCTCAGGATCACAGTCTATAGGCGCGGAGGGTCTGCCTTCTGAGAATATTTTTCTGATAAAACTTTTAGGTTATCAGGACCAGGCTATTCCCAAGGGATTCACTCCTCTTCACTGAAAACATAACCAAAGGATTCTGAGAAGAGGGTTCAACCTACTTAATGGTTATTTTAGTCATTTTAGGTCTTTGGGAAGGTCAAGATAAAAGCAAATCTCCTTGCCCAGAGCTCTTCTGGTTTGCAATTCCGAATTCAGTTCTTCACTTTTTTTTTTTTTAAGGCCGGTTTCAAGTGTGCCTGCTGCATCAAGCCAGTTGTCTGTCTCTGTGAATCAGCACAAACGGGCTGAGAGCAGCATAACTAAGGGTTAGGATTTCTAGAATATTTAACGCTATGGTTTGATTCTCAAAATTGGAATTTAAGCTTAAAGTAACAATACAGTCTGTCCAGTAAGAGAACAGAAAACAGCACATGAGAAGGAGAACACTGTGGGCGGCTCTGATCTCAGCGGGACTTTGGTCGAGCATCCTGGAGCTCTGAAGGTAGAGGGTCTGTTTGTGATGCTTGTGGAGCAGATGCAGAATGTAGGTACTGGCCCAGCCCATGAGGGACTGAAAAAGGCCATCGCGAAGGGCCATGAAACTAAGAAGCATCCACTTTATTTCCTGACTATCGGCGATGAAATAACAATAACTGTCATTGTCATTAACTGCAGATTTGTTTAGGCTCTTAACATTTCTGATGTAATAGAATAAGTTCACGCTTATCAAGCAGCAAAGGACCCAAAAGAAGAGAAAAAAGGAAAGGAGATGCCACGTGGACCGTGGTTTGAACTTCGCCCACCTGGAGGATCTGGGACTCATGGTGATGGCCTGCACAGTGGTGAGGAGGCTGGTGGTGCAGATGGAGAGGCCCCGGGCCACCCTCTCCAGGAACACCACAATTTGACAGCCTGCGTCCTCTAGGAAGTTCCCCAAACCAAAAACTGCGACTATTTTTGTCAATCCTTTGCAGAAAAGCATGATAATATTTATAAAACTCAAGTGCATGAGGACTAGATATATAAATTTCTTCTCAGTGCCCCCAAAGAAAATGCAGAGATAATTAGCCAAAACAAAAATATTTCCCACAAGACCGGGTCCAATCAGAAAGAGGAAAATCATTCCTTTAATGATGATCAAAATCATTTCTTACCCCTGCATTGGATATCATTGTATCAGCAAACAACCCTTTGAAGAAAACAATAACAATTATGATACACACCTGAAAATAATTGTATGAGAAGCTTTTCTGGTACATAAAAGGTACTTGGAAATACCAAAGGCAATAATATATGTGAAGTAGCAATATTTTACCCAAAGTACTAAACTTTATTCTCTTTGGACACTCCTGGGTGGTTCTGTGTGGCCAAAGATACTACTTGGAGATAAGTATACAATAATCTACACTGTTAACACTTTGATTTTCTGAGCTCTCATCCAACCAAAACAACACATTTGTTCAAACCCAGGTATATGCCAGATATGGAAGGTTTTGGTTTGGGGGCCCTCAGTGTCACTCAGTGCTTACTCCTGGCTCTGCATTCAGGGAGCACTCCTTCTGGGACCATATGGGATGCCACTGATGATCACCCCAGGGCAGCGCTGTGAGGCAAATGTACCTGCTGTACTATCTCTCCAGCCTTGTCAGACACTAGAAAACTTAAGAGATGAACTGAAATACAAATTGCCCCAGTCTGAATGTTTTCCTGCATTCCTATTTATTTTATGATAAATAAAAAATGTCTCATTGAGGTTAATGTAGCATTTCTTAATTTGTCCCCTGGCTCCAATTTCTTTTTCTGAACGTACTAGCAGTTTACGTTTTAATATTTTAACGGTGTCTTTTTTTTTTTTTTTTGCTTTTTGGGTAATACCCGGCGATGCACAGGGGTCACTCCTGGCTCTTCACTCAGGAAGACCTCACCACCCCTGGCGGTGCTCAGCGGACCATATGGGATGCTGGGAATCTATCCCAGGTGGGCCGAGTGCAAGGCAAACCCCTACCCGCTGTGCTATCATTCCAGCCCCTTAGCAGTGTCTTTTAAACACAGACACACACACACACACACACACAGACACACACACACAATTTTCTTTTTTGGGTCACACCCAGCAATGCGCAGGGGTTGCTCCTGGATCTCCACTCAGGAATTACTCCTGGCAGTGCTCGAAAGACCACATGGGATGCCCGGGATTGAACTCGGGTCGGCCACATGCAAGGCAAATGCCCTACCTGCTGCCCTTTATCTATTTTCTTAATTCTCAATAGCAAAACTAACTACAGAATCCTTCAGCAAATAACCTCCTTGAGCTCACAAATCTATGAGCTGAGCAAAATCAGCTCCGAGAGCAGACAGGGTCTGGAGGAACCTTGGTTCTGAACAGGTTTGAGTAGAGGCTTAAGTCTCAGAAATCTGAGAAGACTAAGGGAGGCCTGGATGAGAATTACCAGGCCAGCTAATTCCCTTCACCCATAACCTTCCATCTCATTTGTGACCTCAAAATTCCCATCAAACTATTATTTTTGTTCATTTTTTGTGGGGGACCACAATGGGCTTGCTCAGGGGTTACTCCTGGCTCTGCACTCAGGGATTACTCCTGGCAGGGCTTTGGGAATGATATGGGGTGCCGAGGATCAAAACCCTCAAACTACTACCATAGGAATCCAGATGATTAAGCTCATTCACACGTTTGCCTGTGTTCTAGACTTTGGAAGACTTTCCCCGCTTTTGTAGTTTCTTAGTTCATTGGCCATTATGCACTTGCCTTAAGTTCCCGTGTCTTGCTGGTTTCCAGAAGAATGGAATTCTGGAGCTGGAGCTTGTATCCAGATATCATAGCAGGGAGCCTTGGGATTGGGGAAACTGCTTCTAGTTTCTTGATGTCCATTTCCTCTTCGACAATGCTGAGGCTAATGCCTGCAACAGGGTATTAAATAAACATTACTACCAATTTCTTAATCCCTAGCATTTACCAATACTGGTACCAACGTCAGCTTTAAGCAATAGGTCTGAAAAAATTACTCCCAAAATACCTCATCAAAGCCCCAAAACATGTTCAAAAGTACATCATGCGGTATGCCTCTCTGTCCTGAAGTCTTTCCAGATAGATTCTCATTTGTTTTTTACTGATACCCATTTAGGATTTTATTGTTTATTATGATTAGCCTTTTCTTAATATCTCTTGAATCTCAAAGCTTTGAATCTGAATTGTGTCGGTTTTTGTATTCCCTAATAAGTCACTTACCTTTTATTTAGACGGAATAATAATGTCGGGGAGGCAGGGTGATAACAACATCTAGTTCATTTGGAAGAGAAGTGTAGAGTCGATGATTTAAAGACAAACACCTTACAATCAATTTGATGTGCATTACCCACTCTGAATATGCCACCGCAAGCTTAGGCAAGTAACTTTAAATTTCTCTGCTGTTTTGTCCACTATGCATTTTGATTTGTGCTGTCTGTTAAATAAGAGTTGGTAAATTTAAAGTCTATTTCTTTAGGTTATAGAATGTCACAGCCAACATATTAACCCCCCCCCAACAACAACCAAAAAAAAGGAGGCATTTGCTATATAGTACTTATAATTTAAATTTAATTTCTATCAACAGGTTAAGAGCATACAGAGAGTAACATTGACTTATATTTGTAGAAAAGATCATATATTTTAATAGGGTGGCCTTAGGGATAGAATCAGGAAGAAAATGTCAAAGTAAGCACACAAATTTGGTAATTTTTCAATAGGGCATATGCAAGACAGAAATTCACAAAAAACAAAGGATGAAAATCTTATGAAAACTAATAATGCAGACACATCTAAAACAAATGAAAAGAGAGGTCAAAGAAAGGGGTTTTTTTTCTAGAAAGTTAAAAAAAAAAACCTCTTCTGTCTTTCCCATTTCTGTTGAAATGAGTGGTAACCTTATCTGAGCTCTCTGCCCAGACTCTCTTTCAGCTGCTGAAACTAGGACCAAGATGATCAAGCCTTTTTGGCATCACATACACTGAAACTGGTCCCCTCCATTTTTCTAGCCCCAGAAACACAACAATGGGGGGGTAGGGGGGAGGTGCCTACACCTGGAAGTTCTCAGGGGTTCTTCTGCCTCTGTAGTCTGAATCACTTCTGCTGGGGTTTGGGGCACCACATGGGGTGCCGGGAGTAAACCCAGGTTTGCCGAGTACAGGGCAAGGCCCCTGTCTCCTCCACTACCTCTCTGGCCCTGAGAAATACAGCTTTTAAAGAACAGACAGTGAAACTCCTCACCTCTTCCTGTCACGGGCACCAGTGCTTAGTCCAAGAGTGAGGAAGATGCCGCCTCAGGGGCTTCTCCGTGGGAGCTGGAGTCAGTGAGAGTCAGTCAGGGGGACTCACGCTGCTCCCTGCCCTGCTCACAGGCTCTTCGCTAGTCCTGCTCTCCTGGCGGCCTGGGCCTTATTTATACCTTCCCGATACGCAGAGACTTCAACTCTCAGAGTTGCCACCTGTCAGGGCCAAGGATTCCTTTGCGCATTCCCGGTCCCTCATGCCCAACTTTCCCTCTCCCTCCACAATTACAATGCTTGACTCAGAACTTTTCCAACTTTTAATGAGGCTTTAATTACATTAATGAGAATGATGGGCAGAGAGAAAATGAACAGCCAGTCAAGATTTCCACTCTTCCTGCCTTCTTCTGTGCCATCCTAAAGTTCCCGAGTTTTGAAACAGAATTATCTCTTTCTGAAACACGTTTCTATCACTTTTCTTTCTCACTTGAGGCCTTCTTTGTGCAGCTTAGCACCAGAGAGATGTTTTCAGAACAAAATCTCAAGTGTAGATGTGAAGGGAACTGAGTCACTTTGCTTGTCAGCTATGCTAGGAATTTTTCCTGTCTCTGAGTTTTAAACCAAGTCCGCTGTAATGAAGGACTGATAAACAAGAAACAGGAAACAACTCATAACATGCGAACCTCATGTATTACTCATGAAGTTACTCAGAGAAAGTTCTTACTTAATGGAACCTAGCAGCCTCAGGGCAGAGAGAATGCCAGTCCCTTAGGTAGAGTGGGTAACTTGGGGATTTATTTTTCTCTCTTTGCATGGACTTGAAGTCATCATTGCTAAAATGTCTCAAATTTATTAAAAGACAAAAATTGTCTAGATTCACAAAACACAGATCTTAAGCCTCTTTTCTAAACTGTCATAATCAAGTATATAAAAGTAAAATATTAGAAACAATTTGAAGACAACCCGCGATAAATTATAGAGTGGTCATGGGGAAGGGAGGGAAAAAAAATCTCTTACTTCTCAGGTTCTTCTCAGACTTCACAAATAAATGATTTCACATCAGAGATTTTATTTAATAATATACTAATGTTGGACTGGAGTGATAGCAGAGCAGATAGGGCGTTTTCTTTGCATGCGGAGGACCCAGGTCGATTCCTTCGTCCTTCTCGGAGAACCCAGCAAGCTACCCAGAGTAACTGGCCCTCACAGCAGAGCCTGTAAAGCTACCGTGAAGTATTTGATATGCCAAAAACAGTAGCAACAAGTCTCACAATGGAGACATTACTGGTGCCTGCTCGAGCAAATCGATGAGCAACGGGATGACAGTGATACAGTGACAATGATTTGTCTTCTCATGAAATTCTTTCCTCAGAGGAATGGAGACCTTCAGGAAAACCTGGGCAGGGCTTAGAACAGACTTTTCCTTTTCCAAAGAACAATTTCTTGCTCAGCCTGAGTCCACAGCTCCCTGAGGACTCGGGTAGTGGGACCCGTTCTCACACTGCAGATCAAGTGGCCTTCGGGTGCAGATGGACAATTGCACCCTTGTGGAGCTGGGGACACTCTAGGGTCCACGCCAAGTAGTGCTTGGAGCCACCTTGACCATTCTGAACCCGTTGTGAGGAGTTTTGTGAGACACAGAGAGCACTGCACTCAGAGAGGCTGAATTATTCAACTTTATTACAGAAGCCACTGAACAAAAGTAGACTAGCATCTGAAAGAACTCCTTGGCCCAGGGACAGCCAGGGACCAGTTTATAGAGACAAAAATCACTTTCTAGTCAGACAATGGATCCAATGGGTAAAGGGCTGCAGGAGCTGTAATCAACAAAGCAAGTTACAGAAGGAAAATAAGCTAGTGAATGGCTAAGCTGAATTGCAGTCATGGATACAATGGGCTTGCAGCTGTGGGGGACAATCACCATTTGGAGGTCAGTGATTCAGGGAGCTGAGCAGTTTATGGGCATGCACAGCTGTGCTCAGGGATCACTCCTAGCAGACTCAGGGGACCATATGTGATGCAGAGGAGGGAGCCAAGGTCAGCTGCACGCAAGGTAAGTGCCTTACTCGCTGTACTATCTCTCCAAGCCCAGAATCCACCCATTCTTTCAAAAGTGTAACAGATCCCAAAGTGGGTACACAACTGAAAAGGTGTGGTTAACACCTAAGTGAAAATGTGTGATTAACTGATTTTTACATCAAAATTTTGATTATTTATTATCAGTCAATGCTTGATTGCATACCTATGTTATATACCAGTTTACCCAAAATAGCTCTTTGTGATGCTTATGTAGGTGATCGTTTTTTTTTAATTTTATTTTATTGAATCACCATGTAGAAAATTACAATGCTTTCAGGCTTAAGTCTTAGTCATACAATGGTGAAACAACCATCCCTTCACCAGTGCCCATATCCCACCACCGAAGACAAAAAAAAAACCAAAAACACCACAGTGCACCTCCCATCCCACCCACCCCCGCACCCCCCCCCCGCCTTGTAACTGATAAATTTCACTTTACTTTCTATTTACTTTGGTTACATTCAATATTTCAACACAAACCTCACCATTATTATTAGGAGCACCCCACTAGAGTCAGACCTGTTGTGAAGAGAAATGAGGTTGTGCGGCCACAGTAGCGGCCTTGCAGTTTTGTATTTCTGTACTTTAACAACTAAGTCCAGGGAGATTTCTTCCGGATATTCGATCGTTGCAAGCTTGTAAACCCCATCTGTGGCCGTCATAATATGGCGGTCCCCACGCCCTTCATCCCCAGGAAGGGACAGAGGAGAGAGAGAAATACCTTTCCCCTCCTGGGCAGGCATGGGGTCTCGACTTAGTTCTCTGGCTGGAGACAATCTGCAAGGAGCTGCCCATGTTGAAGTTGGTTCAGCTGGGTCTGGATTCACGCTCGTGCAGCTGCGGAGGAATCGCACGCGCGTGCGGCCCAATGTAGGTGATAGTTTTATAATCACCATGCAACGTATTTTTCCACTGAAAATTCACGTGACAAATATCTGCACAAACATCCTAAACAAGGAAGTGCTGAGTTGAAGGGAAAGTCCAGTACTATACAGGCAGATTTTTCACAATTGTTCTACTCCTTACCATTGGCACCCTGGGAGTCATTTCAGAAGCAGGAAAATTTAAGGTGACTTGGGGGGACTAGGTGAAAGATGAGAAGATGGCAGGAACCCTGTGACTTATTGTTTAAGGGGGAAAAGAAATCTTGTTTGTAGCTCCCGGAACCCCACTGGAAATACATACTTGTCTGCAAGAAAGAATTCAGGGGCCAAAGGGAAGTCATTTGCACAGCTGCAATGAGGGAATAGGGTGCCTGCATTCTTCTGAGAATATTTTTCTGATAAAACATTTAGGTTATCAGGACCAGGCTATTCCCAAGGGATTCACTCCTCTTCACTGAAAACATAACCAAAAAATTCTGAGTAGAGTGTTCAACCTACTTAATGGTTATTTTAGTCATTTTAGGTCTTTTGGGAAGGTCAAGATAAAAGCAAATCTCCTTGCCCAGAGATCTTCTGGTTTGCCATTCCGAATTCTGCTCTTCACTTTTTTTTTCTTTTTTTTTTTTAGGCCGGTTTCAAGTGTGCCTGCTGCATCAAGCCAGTTGTCTGTCTCTGTGAATCAGCACAAACGGGCTGAGAGCAGCATAACTAAGGGTTAGAATTTCTAGACTATTTAACGCTATGGTTTGATTCTCAAAGTTGGAATTGAAGCTTAAAGTAACAATACAGTCTGTCCAGTAAGAGAACAGAAAACAGCACATGAGAAGGAGAACACTGTGGGCGGCTCTGATCTCAGCGGGACTTTGGTCGAGCATCCTGGAGCTCTGAAGGTAGAGGGTCTGTTTGTGATGCTTGTGGAGCAGATGCAGAATGTAGACACTGGCCCAGCCCATGAGGGACTGAAACAGGCCATCGCGAAGGGCCATGAAACTAAGAAGCATCCACTTTATTTCCTGACTATCGGCGATGAAATAACAATAACTGTCATTGTCATTACCGGCAGATTTGTTTAGGCTCTTGACATTTCTGATGTAATAGAATAAGTTCACGCTTATCAAGGAGCAGAGGACCCAAAAGAAGAGAAAAAAGGGAAGGAGATGCCACGTGGACCGTGGTTTGAACTTCGCCCACCTGGAGGATCTGGGACTCATGGTGATGGCCTGCACAGTGGTGAGGAGGCTGGTGGTGCAGATGGAGAGGCCCCGGGCCACCCTCTCCAGGAACACCACAATTTGACAGCCTGCGTCCTCTAGGAAGTTCCCCAAACCAAAAACAGCGACTGTCTTTGCCAATCCTTTGCAGAAAAGCATCATAATATTTATAAAACTCAAGTGCATGAGGACTAGATATATAAATTTCTTCTCAGTGCCCCAAAAGAAAATACAGAGATAATTAGCCAAAACAAAAATATTTCCCACAAGACCAGGTCCAATCAGAAAGAGGAAAATCATTCCTTTAATGATGATCAAAATCATTTCTTACTCCTGCATTTGATATCATTGTATCAGCAAACAACCCTTTGAAGAAAACAATAACAATTGTTATTGTTTCAGATACACACCTGAAAAATATTGTATGAGAAGCTTTTCTGGTACATAAAAGGTACTTGGAAATACCAAATGGCAGTAATGTATATGAAATAGCAATATTTTACCTAATGAACTAAACTTCGTTTCTTTGGACACTCCTGGGTGGTTCTGTGTGGCCAAAGATACTACTTGGACATAACTGTATAATAATCTACACCATTAACACTTTGATTTTCTGGGCTCTCATCCAACCAAAACAACACATTTGTTCAAACCCAGGTATATCCCAGATGTGGAAGGTTTTGGATTGGGGGCCCTCAGTGTCCCTCAGTGCTTACTCCTGGCTCTGCATTCAGGGAGCACTGCTGGTCTGGAGACTGTATGGGATGCCGCTGATGATCACTCCAGGGCAGCTGCTGTGAGGCAAATATACCTGCTATACTATCTCTCCAGCCCTGTCAGACACTAGAAAACTTAAGAAGAGATGAACTGAAATACAAATTGCCCCAGTCTGAATGTTTTCCTGCATTCCTATTTATTTTATGGTAAATGAAAAATCTCTCATTGAGGTTAATGTAGCATTTCTTGATTTGCCCCCTGGATCCAATTTCTGTTTCTGTACATTTTAGTAGTTTACGTTTTAATATTTTAACGGTGTCTTTTAAACACACACACACACACACACACACACACATACAATTTTTTGGGGGGGTCACACCCAGCAATGCTAGGGGTTGTTCCTGGCTCTCCACTCAGGAATTACTTCTGGCTGTGCTCGAAGGACCACATGGGATGCCCGGAATTGAACGCGGGTCAGCCACGTGCAAGGCACATGCCCTACCTGCTGTACTATCCTTCCGGCCCTTTATCCATTTTCTTAATTCTCAATAGCAAACCTAACTTCAGAGTCCTTTCAGTGTGGATCTTCAGCAAATAACCTCCTTGAGCTCAAATCTATGAGCTGAACAAAATCAGCGCCAAGAGCAGGCAGGGTCTGGAGGAACCTTGGGTCTGAACAGGTTTGAGTAGAGGCTTAAGTCTCTGAAATCTGAGAAGACTAAGGGAGGCCTGGATGAGAATTACCAGACCAGCTAATTCCCTTCACCCATAACCTTCAATCTCATTTGTGACCTCAAAATTCCCATTAAACTATTATTTCTGTTCGTTTTTTGTTGGGGTACCACAACGGGCTTGCTCAGGGATTACTCCTGGCACTGCACTCAGGGATTACTCCTGGCAGGGCTTTGGGAATGATATGGGGTGCTGAGGATCAAAACCCTCAAACTACTACCATAAGAATCCAGATGATTAAGCTCATTCACACGTTTGCCTGTGTTCTAGACCCTGGAAGACCTTCCCTGCTTTTGTAGCCTCTTAGTTCATTGGCCATTATGCACTTGCCTTAAGTTCCCGTGTCTTGCTGGTTTCCAGAAGCATGGAATTCTGGAGCTGGAGCTTGTATCCAGATATCATAGCAGGGAGCCTTGGGATTGGGGAAACTGCTTCTAGTTTCTTGATGTCCATTTCCTCTTCGACAATGCTGAGGCTAATGCCTGCAACAGGGTATTAAATAAACATTATTACCAATTTCTTAATCCCTAGCATTTACCAATACTGGTACCAACATCAGCTTTAAGCAATAGGTCTGGAAAAATTGCTCCCAAAATACCTCATCAAAGCCCCAAAACGTGTTCAAAAGTACATCATGTGGTATGCCTCTCTGTCCTGAAGTCTTTTCAGATAGATTCTCATTTGTTTTTTACTGATACCCATTTAGGATTTCATTGTTTATTATGATTAGCCTTTTCTTAACATCTCTTGAACCTCAAAGCTTTGAATCAGAATCGTACTGGCTTTTGTATTCCCTAGTAAGTCACTTACCTTTCTTTTAAGCAGAATAATAATGTCGGGGAGGCAGGGTGATAACAACATCTAGTTCATTTGGAAGAGAAGTGTAGAGTCGATGATTTAAAAAACCACACCTTACAATCAATTTGATGTGCATTACCCACTCTGAATATGCCACCGCAAGCTTAGGCAAGTAACTTTAAATTTCTCTGCTGTTTTGTCCACTATGCATTTTGATTTGTGCTGTCTGTTAAATAAGAGTTGGTAAATTTAACGTCCGTTACTTTAGGTTATAGAATGCCACAGCCAGCATATCCCTGCCAACAACAAAAAAAAAGGAGGTATTTGCTATATAGCACTTATGAATTAAATTTAATTTCTATCAACAGGTTAAGGGTATACAGAGAGTAACATTGACTTATATTTGTAGAAAAGATCATATATTTTAATAGGGTGGCCTTAGGGATAGAATCAGGAAGAAAATGTCAAAGTAAGCACACAAATTTGGTAATTTTTCAATAGGGCATATGCAAGACAGAAATTCACAAAAATCAAAGGATGAAAATCTTATGAAAACTAGTAATGCAGACACATCTAAAACAAATGAAAGAGAGGTCAAAGAAAGGGTTTTTTTTTCTAGAAAGTTAAAAAAAACAAAAAACCTCTTCTGTCTTTCCCATTCTGTTGAAATGAGTGGTAACCTTATCTGAGCTCTCTGCCCAGACTCTCTTTCAGCTGCTGAAACTAGGACCAAGATGATCAAGCCTTTTTGGCATCACATACACTGAAACTGGTCCCCTCCATTTTTCTAGCCCCAGAAACACAACATTGGGGGGGTAGGGGGGAGGTGCCTACACCTGGAAGTTCTCAGGGGTTCTTCTGCCTCTGTAGTCTGAATCACTTCTGCTGGGGTTTGGGGCACCACATGGGGTGCCGGGAGTAAACCCAGGTTTGCCGAGTACAGGGCAAGGCCCCTGTCTCCTCCACTACCTCTCTGGCCCTGAGAAATACAGCTTTTAAAGAACAGACAGTGAAACTCCTCACCTCTTCCTGTCACGGGCACCAGTGCTTAGTCCAAGAGTGAGGAAGATGCCGCCTCAGGGGCTTCTCCGTGGGAGCTGGAGTCAGTGAGAGTCAGTCAGGGGGACTCACGCTGCTCCCTGCCCTGCTCACAGGCTCTTCGCTAGTCCTGCTCTCCTGGCGGCCTGGGCCTTATTTATACCTTCCCGATACGCAGAGACTTCAACTCTCAGAGTTGCCACCTGTCAGGGCCAAGGATTCCTTTGCGCATTCCCGGTCCCTCATGCCCAACTTTCCCTCTCCCTCCACAATTACAATGCTTGACTCAGAACTTTTCCAACTTTTAATGAGGCTTTAATTACATTAATGAGAATGATGGGCAGAGAGAAAATGAACAGCCAGTCAAGATTTCCACTCTTCCTGCCTTCTTCTGTGCCATCCTAAAGTTCCCGAGTTTTGAAACAGAATTATCTCTTTCTGAAACACGTTTCTATCACTTTTCTTTCTCACTTGAGGCCTTCTTTGTGCAGCTTAGCACCAGAGAGATGTTTTCAGAACAAAATCTCAAGTGTAGATGTGAAGGGAACTGAGTCACTTTGCTTGTCAGCTATGCTAGGAATTTTTCCTGTCTCTGAGTTTTAAACCAAGTCCGCTGTAATGAAGGACTGATAAACAAGAAACAGGAAACAACTCATAACATGCGAACCTCATGTATTACTCATGAAGTTACTCAGAGAAAGTTCTTACTTAATGGAACCTAGCAGCCTCAGGGCAGAGAGAATGCCAGTCCCTTAGGTAGAGTGGGTAACTTGGGGATTTATTTTTCTCTCTTTGCATGGACTTGAAGTCATCATTGCTAAAATGTCTCAAATTTATTAAAAGACAAAAATTGTCTAGATTCACAAAACACAGATCTTAAGCCTCTTTTCTAAACTGTCATAATCAAGTATATAAAAGTAAAATATTAGAAACAATTTGAAGACAACCCGCGATAAATTATAGAGTGGTCATGGGGAAGGGAGGGAAAAAAAATCTCTTACTTCTCAGGTTCTTCTCAGACTTCACAAATAAATGATTTCACATCAGAGATTTTATTTAATAATATACTAATGTTGGACTGGAGTGATAGCAGAGCAGATAGGGCGTTTTCTTTGCATGCGGAGGACCCAGGTCGATTCCTTCGTCCTTCTCGGAGAACCCAGCAAGCTACCCAGAGTAACTGGCCCTCACAGCAGAGCCTGTAAAGCTACCGTGAAGTATTTGATATGCCAAAAACAGTAGCAACAAGTCTCACAATGGAGACATTACTGGTGCCTGCTCGAGCAAATCGATGAGCAACGGGATGACAGTGATACAGTGACAATGATTTGTCTTCTCATGAAATTCTTTCCTCAGAGGAATGGAGACCTTCAGGAAAACCTGGGCAGGGCTTAGAACAGACTTTTCCTTTTCCAAAGAACAATTTCTTGCTCAGCCTGAGTCCACAGCTCCCTGAGGACTCGGGTAGTGGGACCCGTTCTCACACTGCAGATCAAGTGGCCTTCGGGTGCAGATGGACAATTGCACCCTTGTGGAGCTGGGGACACTCTAGGGTCCACGCCAAGTAGTGCTTGGAGCCACCTTGACCATTCTGAACCCGTTGTGAGGAGTTTTGTGAGACACAGAGAGCACTGCACTCAGAGAGGCTGAATTATTCAACTTTATTACAGAAGCCACTGAACAAAAGTAGACTAGCATCTGAAAGAACTCCTTGGCCCAGGGACAGCCAGGGACCAGTTTATAGAGACAAAAATCACTTTCTAGTCAGACAATGGATCCAATGGGTAAAGGGCTGCAGGAGCTGTAATCAACAAAGCAAGTTACAGAAGGAAAATAAGCTAGTGAATGGCTAAGCTGAATTGCAGTCATGGATACAATGGGCTTGCAGCTGTGGGGGACAATCACCATTTGGAGGTCAGTGATTCAGGGAGCTGAGCAGTTTATGGGCATGCACAGCTGTGCTCAGGGATCACTCCTAGCAGACTCAGGGGACCATATGTGATGCAGAGGAGGGAGCCAAGGTCAGCTGCACGCAAGGTAAGTGCCTTACTCGCTGTACTATCTCTCCAAGCCCAGAATCCACCCATTCTTTCAAAAGTGTAACAGATCCCAAAGTGGGTACACAACTGAAAAGGTGTGGTTAACACCTAAGTGAAAATGTGTGATTAACTGATTTTTACATCAAAATTTTGATTATTTATTATCAGTCAATGCTTGATTGCATACCTATGTTATATACCAGTTTACCCAAAATAGCTCTTTGTGATGCTTATGTAGGTGATCGTTTTTTTTTAATTTTATTTTATTGAATCACCATGTAGAAAATTACAATGCTTTCAGGCTTAAGTCTTAGTCATACAATGGTGAAACAACCATCCCTTCACCAGTGCCCATATCCCACCACCGAAGACAAAAAAAAAACCAAAAACACCACAGTGCACCTCCCATCCCACCCACCCCCGCACCCCCCCCCCCCGCCTTGTAACTGATAAATTTCACTTTACTTTCTATTTACTTTGGTTACATTCAATATTTCAACACAAACCTCACCATTATTATTAGGAGCACCCCACTAGAGTCAGACCTGTTGTGAAGAGAAATGAGGTTGTGCGGCCACAGTAGCGGCCTTGCAGTTTTGTATTTCTGTACTTTAACAACTAAGTCCAGGGAGATTTCTTCCGGATATTCGATCGTTGCAAGCTTGTAAACCCCATCTGTGGCCGTCATAATATGGCGGTCCCCACGCCCTTCATCCCCAGGAAGGGACAGAGGAGAGAGAGAAATACCTTTCCCCTCCTGGGCAGGCATGGGGTCTCGACTTAGTTCTCTGGCTGGAGACAATCTGCAAGGAGCTGCCCATGTTGAAGTTGGTTCAGCTGGGTCTGGATTCACGCTCGTGCAGCTGCGGAGGAATCGCACGCGCGTGCGGCCCAATGTAGGTGATAGTTTTATAATCACCATGCAACGTATTTTTCCACTGAAAATTCACGTGACAAATATCTGCACAAACATCCTAAACAAGGAAGTGCTGAGTTGAAGGGAAAGTCCAGTACTATACAGGCAGATTTTTCACAATTGTTCTACTCCTTACCATTGGCACCCTGGGAGTCATTTCAGAAGCAGGAAAATTTAAGGTGACTTGGGGGGACTAGGTGAAAGATGAGAAGATGGCAGGAACCCTGTGACTTATTGTTTAAGGGGGAAAAGAAATCTTGTTTGTAGCTCCCGGAACCCCACTGGAAATACATACTTGTCTGCAAGAAAGAATTCAGGGGCCAAAGGGAAGTCATTTGCACAGCTGCAATGAGGGAATAGGGTGCCTGCATTCTTCTGAGAATATTTTTCTGATAAAACATTTAGGTTATCAGGACCAGGCTATTCCCAAGGGATTCACTCCTCTTCACTGAAAACATAACCAAAAAATTCTGAGTAGAGTGTTCAACCTACTTAATGGTTATTTTAGTCATTTTAGGTCTTTTGGGAAGGTCAAGATAAAAGCAAATCTCCTTGCCCAGAGATCTTCTGGTTTGCCATTCCGAATTCTGCTCTTCACTTTTTTTTTCTTTTTTTTTTTTAGGCCGGTTTCAAGTGTGCCTGCTGCATCAAGCCAGTTGTCTGTCTCTGTGAATCAGCACAAACGGGCTGAGAGCAGCATAACTAAGGGTTAGAATTTCTAGACTATTTAACGCTATGGTTTGATTCTCAAAGTTGGAATTGAAGCTTAAAGTAACAATACAGTCTGTCCAGTAAGAGAACAGAAAACAGCACATGAGAAGGAGAACACTGTGGGCGGCTCTGATCTCAGCGGGACTTTGGTCGAGCATCCTGGAGCTCTGAAGGTAGAGGGTCTGTTTGTGATGCTTGTGGAGCAGATGCAGAATGTAGACACTGGCCCAGCCCATGAGGGACTGAAACAGGCCATCGCGAAGGGCCATGAAACTAAGAAGCATCCACTTTATTTCCTGACTATCGGCGATGAAATAACAATAACTGTCATTGTCATTACCGGCAGATTTGTTTAGGCTCTTGACATTTCTGATGTAATAGAATAAGTTCACGCTTATCAAGGAGCAGAGGACCCAAAAGAAGAGAAAAAAGGGAAGGAGATGCCACGTGGACCGTGGTTTGAACTTCGCCCACCTGGAGGATCTGGGACTCATGGTGATGGCCTGCACAGTGGTGAGGAGGCTGGTGGTGCAGATGGAGAGGCCCCGGGCCACCCTCTCCAGGAACACCACAATTTGACAGCCTGCGTCCTCTAGGAAGTTCCCCAAACCAAAAACAGCGACTGTCTTTGCCAATCCTTTGCAGAAAAGCATCATAATATTTATAAAACTCAAGTGCATGAGGACTAGATATATAAATTTCTTCTCAGTGCCCCAAAAGAAAATACAGAGATAATTAGCCAAAACAAAAATATTTCCCACAAGACCAGGTCCAATCAGAAAGAGGAAAATCATTCCTTTAATGATGATCAAAATCATTTCTTACTCCTGCATTTGATATCATTGTATCAGCAAACAACCCTTTGAAGAAAACAATAACAATTGTTATTGTTTCAGATACACACCTGAAAAATATTGTATGAGAAGCTTTTCTGGTACATAAAAGGTACTTGGAAATACCAAATGGCAGTAATGTATATGAAATAGCAATATTTTACCTAATGAACTAAACTTCGTTTCTTTGGACACTCCTGGGTGGTTCTGTGTGGCCAAAGATACTACTTGGACATAACTGTATAATAATCTACACCATTAACACTTTGATTTTCTGGGCTCTCATCCAACCAAAACAACACATTTGTTCAAACCCAGGTATATCCCAGATGTGGAAGGTTTTGGATTGGGGGCCCTCAGTGTCCCTCAGTGCTTACTCCTGGCTCTGCATTCAGGGAGCACTGCTGGTCTGGAGACTGTATGGGATGCCGCTGATGATCACTCCAGGGCAGCTGCTGTGAGGCAAATATACCTGCTATACTATCTCTCCAGCCCTGTCAGACACTAGAAAACTTAAGAAGAGATGAACTGAAATACAAATTGCCCCAGTCTGAATGTTTTCCTGCATTCCTATTTATTTTATGGTAAATGAAAAATCTCTCATTGAGGTTAATGTAGCATTTCTTGATTTGCCCCCTGGATCCAATTTCTGTTTCTGTACATTTTAGTAGTTTACGTTTTAATATTTTAACGGTGTCTTTTAAACACACACACACACACACACACACACACATACAATTTTTTGGGGGGGTCACACCCAGCAATGCTAGGGGTTGTTCCTGGCTCTCCACTCAGGAATTACTTCTGGCTGTGCTCGAAGGACCACATGGGATGCCCGGAATTGAACGCGGGTCAGCCACGTGCAAGGCACATGCCCTACCTGCTGTACTATCCTTCCGGCCCTTTATCCATTTTCTTAATTCTCAATAGCAAACCTAACTTCAGAGTCCTTTCAGTGTGGATCTTCAGCAAATAACCTCCTTGAGCTCAAATCTATGAGCTGAACAAAATCAGCGCCAAGAGCAGGCAGGGTCTGGAGGAACCTTGGGTCTGAACAGGTTTGAGTAGAGGCTTAAGTCTCTGAAATCTGAGAAGACTAAGGGAGGCCTGGATGAGAATTACCAGACCAGCTAATTCCCTTCACCCATAACCTTCAATCTCATTTGTGACCTCAAAATTCCCATTAAACTATTATTTCTGTTCGTTTTTTGTTGGGGTACCACAACGGGCTTGCTCAGGGATTACTCCTGGCACTGCACTCAGGGATTACTCCTGGCAGGGCTTTGGGAATGATATGGGGTGCTGAGGATCAAAACCCTCAAACTACTACCATAAGAATCCAGATGATTAAGCTCATTCACACGTTTGCCTGTGTTCTAGACCCTGGAAGACCTTCCCTGCTTTTGTAGCCTCTTAGTTCATTGGCCATTATGCACTTGCCTTAAGTTCCCGTGTCTTGCTGGTTTCCAGAAGCATGGAATTCTGGAGCTGGAGCTTGTATCCAGATATCATAGCAGGGAGCCTTGGGATTGGGGAAACTGCTTCTAGTTTCTTGATGTCCATTTCCTCTTCGACAATGCTGAGGCTAATGCCTGCAACAGGGTATTAAATAAACATTATTACCAATTTCTTAATCCCTAGCATTTACCAATACTGGTACCAACATCAGCTTTAAGCAATAGGTCTGGAAAAATTGCTCCCAAAATACCTCATCAAAGCCCCAAAACGTGTTCAAAAGTACATCATGTGGTATGCCTCTCTGTCCTGAAGTCTTTTCAGATAGATTCTCATTTGTTTTTTACTGATACCCATTTAGGATTTCATTGTTTATTATGATTAGCCTTTTCTTAACATCTCTTGAACCTCAAAGCTTTGAATCAGAATCGTACTGGCTTTTGTATTCCCTAGTAAGTCACTTACCTTTCTTTTAAGCAGAATAATAATGTCGGGGAGGCAGGGTGATAACAACATCTAGTTCATTTGGAAGAGAAGTGTAGAGTCGATGATTTAAAAAACCACACCTTACAATCAATTTGATGTGCATTACCCACTCTGAATATGCCACCGCAAGCTTAGGCAAGTAACTTTAAATTTCTCTGCTGTTTTGTCCACTATGCATTTTGATTTGTGCTGTCTGTTAAATAAGAGTTGGTAAATTTAACGTCCGTTACTTTAGGTTATAGAATGCCACAGCCAGCATATCCCTGCCAACAACAAAAAAAAAGGAGGTATTTGCTATATAGCACTTATGAATTAAATTTAATTTCTATCAACAGGTTAAGGGTATACAGAGAGTAACATTGACTTATATTTGTAGAAAAGATCATATATTTTAATAGGGTGGCCTTAGGGATAGAATCAGGAAGAAAATGTCAAAGTAAGCACACAAATTTGGTAATTTTTCAATAGGGCATATGCAAGACAGAAATTCACAAAAATCAAAGGATGAAAATCTTATGAAAACTAGTAATGCAGACACATCTAAAACAAATGAAAGAGAGGTCAAAGAAAGGGTTTTTTTTTCTAGAAAGTTAAAAAAAACAAAAAACCTCTTCTGTCTTTCCCATTCTGTTGAAATGAGTGGTAACCTTATCTGAGCTCTCTGCCCAGACTCTCTTTCAGCTGCTGAAACTAGGACCAAGATGATCAAGCCTTTTTGGCATCACATACACTGAAACTGGTCCCCTCCATTTTTCTAGCCCCAGAAACACAACATTGGGGGGGTAGGGGGGAGGTGCCTACACCTGGAAGTTCTCAGGGGTTCTTCTGCCTCTGTAGTCTGAATCACTTCTGCTGGGGTTTGGGGCACCACATGGGGTGCCGGGAGTAAACCCAGGTTTGCCGAGTACAGGGCAAGGCCCCTGTCTCCTCCACTACCTCTCTGGCCCTGAGAAATACAGCTTTTAAAGAACAGACAGTGAAACTCCTCACCTCTTCCTGTCACGGGCACCAGTGCTTAGTCCAAGAGTGAGGAAGATGCCGCCTCAGGGGCTTCTCCGTGGGAGCTGGAGTCAGTGAGAGTCAGTCAGGGGGACTCACGCTGCTCCCTGCCCTGCTCACAGGCTCTTCGCTAGTCCTGCTCTCCTGGCGGCCTGGGCCTTATTTATACCTTCCTGATACGCAGAGACTTCAACTCTCAGAGTTGCCACCTGTCAGGGCCAAGGATTCCTTTGCGCATTCCCGGTCCCTCATGCCCAACTTTCCCTCTCCCTCCACAATTACAATGCTTGACTCAGAACTTTTCCAACTTTTAATGAGGCTTTAATTACATTAATGAGAATGATGGGCAGAGAGAAAATGAACAGCCAGTCAAGATTTCCACTCTTCCTACCTTCTTCTGTGCCATCCTAAAGTTCCCGAGTTTTGAAACAGAATTATCTCTTTCTGAAACACGTTTCTATCACTTTTCTTTCTCACTTGAGGCCTTCTTTGTGCAGCTTAGCACCAGAGAGATGTTTTCAGAGCAAAATCTCAAGTGTAGATGTGAAGGGAACTGAGTCACTTTGCTTGTCAGCTATGCTAGGAATTTTTCCTGTCTCTGAGTTTTAAACCAAGTCCACTGTAATGAAGGACTGATAAACAAGAAACAGGGAACAATTCATAACATGCGAAGCTCATGTATACATGGAGGCGTATTCGATATGCCAAAAACAGTAACAACAAGTCTCACACTGGAGGCGTTCTGGTGCCTACTCGAGCAAATCGATGAACAACGGGACGACAGTGCTACAGTGCTACTAATGTAGAAATTACTTGACTATGGATGGGAGTGATAGTACAGCAAGTAGGGTGTTTGTCTTGCACATGGCCGACCCAGGTTCAATTCCAATCATTCCATTTGGTCCTCCAGCACTGCCAGGAGTACTTTCTGAATGCAAAGCCAGGATTTATGCGCCACCCGCCAAAAACAAAATTCCATGAGGGGCTGGAGTGATACTACAGTGGGGATGTGTTTGTCTTGCATGCGGCTGACCCAGGTTCAATCCCGAGCTTCCCATATGGTCCCCCAAACACCACCAGGAGTAATTCCTGAGTGTAGAGACTGGAGTAACCCCTGAGCATCATTGGGTGTGACCCAAAAAGAAAAAAAAAAAACAACTTCCATGACTATAAATGTAAATGGCATCAAGTGTGTGTGAGAGAATGCGGGGATGGGGTGGGGCCTAGGGCATCAGGCGTGAGCAGGTGTCTCCTATGACAAGGAGGGCTGACTTTTTATGACAAGAGCTTTCCTCTAACTATTTTCCCTTTTCTTGTGTTTGTAGTTGTTGCTATGTCAGGAAGGTCACTGGACATTTGCACTGGGTGATACGGGGCAGTGCCAGCATTTAAACTCAGGGTCTCACCTATGCAAGGTGTGTGCTTGACCACTGAGCCACAGACCGAGACCACACCCCTGTCTTAAGATATGGTTCTCTGGTCAAAATCTTCAACTAGGTAGTCTGCATTTTCTAAGGCTATGATAGCAGCGTTGTCTAAGACTCAGAACCCTGATGGGTCTTAATTGCACATACCAAAGTGATACCTGTGAAAGCTCTACTATGGACACTACTCTGGATACTGCACTGGATATTCTGCGCTACTGGGAAGAGTCTCTTGAGTTCTGTGGGGAAACCAATGCATAAAATGTCTAGTGCCACTTAATACTTGTTGACAATACTTTGCAATTGCAAATCTTGGCAAAGTTTTCTTTTATGAATCACAGAGATGCTAAATATAAGGTTTCATTTACCGACAAAATTGGCTCATGGAGCATTATAGAGATCTAGGACATTTTTAAATGCCCATTAATGACTCTTTAACATTGTGAACCATTTTGCCATTTTTGGTACCATTTCACAGCTCCAAAAATGTTTCTTGATAGTAGTAGGAGCTTGGAAAAAAAAGCTGGCAGAATCTCCTGCCCCCAAGCCAGGCTGTCTTCTCTGGGGCCCCCTCGGAGGGAACGGGTTGAGTTTCCCTCCCTGCCCCAAGCAGATACCCAGTAGCCAAAACCTCCAGAACCCAGCCACAGCCATGCTCAAGGCCGTTCTCCTCACGCTCCAACGAGCCTCACCCATGAAGGAACCGGTAGAGGAATACAGGTGTGCTGGACCTATGGCTGAGAACTCTAATCCTGCTCAGATTGGGACTGGGCTTCCTCCACCCAGATCCCCAGTTTTCCAGTAATTTAGCAGTCACACCCAGAAACTGCCTCCGGCGCCACGTAATCTCATCAACAGTCAAGATCCAAAGACTATAAAAACAAAGCTCCCAGAAGAGAGCAATGCAATTTTTCCTGGAGCCCATAAGGACACATAAGGACCATTAGATACTACCCCAAAAGCCTTCGTCTTCTCTCAGAGAGCCTGACAAGCTACCAAGGATATCCCGCCCACATGGCAAAGGCTGCCAAGCTACCCGTGACATATTTTATATGCCAAAAACAGTAACAACAACGTGCTCTTCATGTTCCTGGAACGAGCAGACGTCATTGGGTTACATTAGCATGCAACAAGGATGAATGAAGACGTTACTGGTGCCCGCTTGAGCAATTGATGAAAAACAGGATGACAATGACAGTGACAGTAGGAGAATCTGATTTGTGCAGCATAGTGCATTGTTTCCTCACACACAGCTAGTAGAATTAGCTATTCACTTAGAGTATGCACTTTCTGTGACTTTGCAATCAGTGTTGTGAGAAGCACGAGACCATTGTCACCTTGTCTGTGTGCTACTGATGCTGACTGTCTCAATTTTTTTCTCTAAGTACTAAAAAATAAGACAAATACTTACAATTTTTTATTACTGTAAACTTTTGTCAAATATTTTTATAGTCTTGAAGACTTCAGAGCTTTATTTGGTAAAACTATTGGAAAAATCAAAACTATTGAAAAAATAACAGTTTTTGTCACTGTTATTTGGTAAAACTATTGGAAAAATCAAGCACATTGGTAAGACAGTGTTTGTAGGCAACTGAACAAAAACAGTTGAAGAGCCAGAGGGCAAGTACAGGGCGGAATCAATTGCACTGCTGACTCTGGTGTGAATCTCACTGACTCTAATTTGAATCCCAGACCTACACATAGACCCATTTTCTTGGGTCACTCCTGAGCTCCTGAGCACAGAGCCAGGAATAGCTCCTGAAGCGTTCCAGGGGCGACCCCAACATCTTCTCAATGAGATATTTATGTGTTTATCATTAACATGAAATCATCAAGAAATCAAGAAAATGCTTATTCTTGAGAACGGGAAGATTTTCTCACTAGAACCTAATTTTGTACAAAAGCAGTGTTATTAAAATAGTGGTCACCACATCAGGTATACAGTGGTTTACTTTAAAACTTGGTAAAAGACAAACAGACTAAAATAGTAGTAAGTGGAGGGGGGGCTAGAGTAATAGCACAGTAGGTAGGGCGTTTGCCTTATACACGGCTGACCTGAGTTCGATTCTTTTTTTTTTTCTTTGCTTTTTGGGTCAAACCCAGCGATGCTCAGGGGTTACTCCTGGCTTTGCACTCAGGAATTACTCCTGGCGGTGCTTGGGGGACCATATGGGATGCCGGGGATCAAACCCGGGTCAGCCGCGTGCAAGGCAAACGCCCTACCCGCTGTGCTATCGCTCCAGCCCCCTAAGTTCGATTCTAAGCATTCCATATGGTCCGCTGAGCACAGCCAGGAGTAATTCCTGAGTGCAAGAGCCAGGAGTAACCCCTGATTATCACCGGGTGTGACCCAAAAAGCAAACATATATACATACATATATATATTTGTATATATGTATATATACATACATAATATATATATGTATATATATATATGTGGGTCCAGAGAGTCAGCACGGAAGGGAGAAGAAAGTGCCTCATTGTTCTCCTGAGCAGCACCAGGAGTGATTCGTGAGCACAGAGGCAGATGTCAGTCCTGAGCGCAGCTAGGTGTGGTGGAGAAATTTAAAAATATATGAAATAAAATACCAATGAAACTAATAAACTAAGGTCTGTTCTTTATTCATCATTCTATAATGTATTTGATATTAAATTATTCAATGTGAAAGTAAATTTATCAAGAGGTAATTAAGTTAAAAAGTACACCAACACTAGGGAGATGTCTCAAAGGGCTAGGGGTCATGCCTTGTACCGGGAACCCAAGTTCAATCCCCAGTACTACATGATTTCCTGAGAGCACTGAGGGAGAGGGGTGACCCTTAGTGCTGCCCTGGAAGTTGACCATGAGACCCAAGTCACTCTCACTGAAATCCCATTGCTCGTCAATTTGCTCGAGTGGACACCAGTAACGTCTCATTGTGAGACTTGTTGTTACTGTTTTTGGCATATCGAATACACCACGGGTGGCTTGCCAGGCTCTGCTGTGCGGGCGGGATACTCTCGGTAGCTTGCCAGGCTCTCCGAGAGGGACAGAGGAGTCAAACCCAGGTGGGTCGAGTGCAAGGCAAATGACTTACCTGCTGTGCTGTTGCCCTACCCTGCTGTGCTATCAATGGAATAGAATATAAATTAATATTTTTAAATCTTTATTTCACTTGCATTGTTGTTAATTCTTATCACACAATTCAGAAAGAATGTAAATTACATTCCACACATGTAGCCAGTTTATAGTACTGCTTTGTAAACAAGTCATTGCATACACTGCTTATTCCTGTCCATGCAAGCCAAGAGTAAACCATAAAGTGGGTACCCCCCAAAAAAAACAAATTCAGATGATCAAGTGTCTCTAGTGATCTAGTTTGTTTGTTTATGGAGCACCTGGGGGTACTCTGGAGTTACTCCCAGTAATATTCTGGGGATTCTTGTGGTGCTGGGAACAAACCGTCATGCCCTTATAGTGTGGCATCTTTTGTTTACGTATTTATTATTTACTTAATTGGGGGAGGGGGGTCTGGGATCACATCTGGCTGTTCCAAGAGATCCTCCTGGCTCATGACTCAGGGAGGCCCAGTGGGCGAGTCGGGGGTGGGGGGGGAACAATGTGTTCTAGGAAGTTGTCAGGATGGAGTTGTGGATACACTGATATCACTCGTAAGTCAGCAAGAACCTTAGGAGACCTAAAGACGCTTAGGGCAAAGTGCAGTGTACTGGGAAACTCTAAGGAAAGGTACCAACCCATAAAAATGCTATTACATCGAGGGACCATTTGCAGCCATTAAAGAACTGACGGAAGCTACCTTGATCCCCACTGCTTGTATCAAGTTCGAAGAGAGACCTTGACTCGTGATGAACCTTAAGGAATTCGATGACGCTGGTAAAGCTTTCTTTGTTCCCTAAGAAAGCTTAGACTCTAACTAGTTTAAATTTAATTTCCTCGGTTTATTTCTTCCCTTGTAATTTGTCTTTCCCCGCTTGTAAACCAGGTGACTTTTCTGATTTTAGATATTTGAACATATGCTATGGTTATACTTATGTTACTGAAATAATTAGGATTTTGTCAGCAATTAACATAAAATTAGGCTCATGCGTTCCTCCTTTTTAATTTTAGATATATTGCTGTTGTTGTTGTTAAAAGTAGTACATGATTTCTTTTTTTGGCTACACCCAGCAGTTTTCTGGTTCTGTGCTCAGAGGTTACTTCTGGCCGTGCTAGGGGGACAGGAGGAGGGGGTGCCAGGGATCAGATTTGGGTGGGCAGCGTGGAAGGCAAGTACCTTAATCTCTGTTCCATTTCTCTGGCTCAATAAAGCACATGATTTTGAAACTATTACTCTAAAACAAAGATGATCACAAAGCCTGGATCTTTGCCGCTTTCCTACATCCTTGTCCTTCCTCTATAACAGTATTTGGAAAAAGTTTTAACTTTCCTTTCATTTGAAAGTATAAGCAAAGACAAGAACATTTCTATTTCCTCACTACTGTGATATTTCGTTTCAACAATCCTGTTTGTTTGCGTTCACGGCTGCACCAGAGATTGAACCCAGGGCTTCCCCTGTGGAGAGGTTTCTACTGCTGTCTGGACTCTGCCAAAGAGCCCTCCCGGAATCAGGGAGCTTCCCTGTCTACCTTTCCCTTCCTTTCCCTTCCCTCCAAATCAGCCTTTTTCTGAGCTTGTCCATTCCACCTCCAGGCCCTTGCTTTTTGTTTGCTTTTTTTTTTTTTTTTTTTGGCTTACACCCAGCGATGCACAGGGGTTACTTCTGGCTCTGCACTCAGGAATTAACTCCTGGCGGTGCTCAGGGGATCACATGGCATGCTGGGAATCGAACCTGGGTCGGCCACGTGCAAGGCAAATGATCTACCCACTGTGATATCGCTCCAGCCCCTCCAGGGCCTTGCTTTTAATCGGGATTTCTTGGGGCCGAGAACCTGAACCTCCACCTGCTCTTACAATCTCCCTGGGTTCTGGCACTTTCCTCTGGAACAAGAGACTCAGACTCCTCTCTCAGACCTGCTGCTCACCAGTCTTGCCTCAACAATGTCTCCACAAACCAAGGGCTGCCTCAGTCTGGGCCAGTCAGGCACTCAGCAGCCCCAGTCAGGTCCTCATCAACTCTGCTGTTGGGCAACGAGGTCTCAACAGAACAGCCCCTCAGGCGGTGTTATCACTGTCACTGTCACTGCCAGTAACGTCTTCATTTGCCCCCGTCGCATGCTAGTGTAGCCCAATGGCATCTGCTTGCTCCAGGAACACGAAGAGCACACTGTTGTAACTGTTTTGGGCATATCAAATATGTCACAAATACCTTGCCAGGCTCTGCCAAGCCGCGTTATAACTCCCCCAAATCCCAGTGCTCAGCTCTAATGGCTCCGTTATCAAGACGTCAGTGTCATCCGTTTCTGGCTTCTCCTGCAATAGAGGATTCCTCTGGACCATGTGAACCCCTGGGTCCCGTCTCTGCTCTGTCCCTGATGCTCCATAATTACCCAGAGGAAAACATCCTGATCCCAATTAGAGCAAATGTGCAGCACTGAGGAGGCCCCTCGGGGATGGGCCGTCGCCAAGTGCTGGCTAGTGGCCCGTTTCCCAGCCCCGATTCCAACCCCCTTGCATCCTGCAGCCCAGGAAGAAGCTCTAGATAATATGGTTTTAACTATGCATAAAGGAAAAGATTTGACTGACGTGTGTCTCCTACTACATTTTGTGCACCCTCTCAAGAATATACATTTTCTTTCCTTTTCTGTTCACCATCTATTGATTAGACACCAGTGGTAGGTGACAATCCTGCTCCCACTCCAGGGGGTGAATAAACTTACACAGCCCCTGAGGGTTCCGCTGTTTCAGAGAGGACCACTTTTACACCCTTTTCTTGTCGTTCTTGAGTGTCCATGTTTGCACTGAGTCATGGTCCTGCGCTGGCATCTGAAACCTGCAGTTCCCGGAAACGGGTTTATCTGTAGAAAGGAAATAGGAGAGTAGTTATTGAAGGATGAGTTACAATAGTCACCAGTCCTCACCCATCCTCAGAGATGTGTGCAAAGTTATTCAGCTGTTTTTCCCAGAGAGGCAAAGCTTTCTGGTTCCTTTGCGTTCTAGATCAGCTGGACACCACATTTACTCTTGCCCTTCTCCTGCTTCAAATTGACTCTGTTAAAGCTCTTTTTTTTTTTTTGGCTTTTGTTAACATTTGAAGTTTATTTCTTCTATTATTCTTTAGTAAGTTTCCCTTTGGATGTGTACCATATACACAGAAATTTTCAAGAACATATTTATGTCTTGATATTACATTAGAAAAACTTTAAGAAGTCTTTCAAGTGTAGGATCTTTTCATGAGACCAACAGGATAGTTCTTTTGCTGTCTGTTTTGGCTGTATACTTAAACTAAGCCTACCACAAACACCTGTACTGTAATTCTCGTATGGAAAATATCTCTACATCCTAGACATGGAACTCCTGATTCTACAGTGAATCCATTTGTATAGGGAGAGACTTTTCCTTCCTCCCTTCCTCCATCTCTTTTTCCTTTTGTTCCTTTCTTTCCTTTCATTTCTTTTCTTTCATTCCTTTTCTTTCTTTTCTTTGCTGTTCTTTCCTTCTTTCTCCTTCCTGTATCCCTCTCACCCTCTTTCTCCATCTCTCTCTTCTTTCTTCCTTTCTTTCCCTCCTGCCCTCTCAACTCTCTTCCTTCTTTGTGGTATTTAGTATTGATTTTAACTTTTTTTTTTTTTTTTTTTTTTTTGCTTTTTGGATCACACCCGGTGATGCATAGGGGTTAACTCCTGGCTCTGCACTCAGGAATAACTCTTGGCGCTGCTTGTAGGACCATGTGGGATGCTGGGAATTGAAGTCAGGTCAGCTGCATGCAAGGGAAACGCCCTACCCGCTGTACTATCACTCCAGCCCCTAGTATGCATTTTAAACTTAGCACAACTACCTCTAAATGATATATTATTTCACATATCATAAAAGAAATTTAGACAGTATAGTATTTCCATTTCCACACTCCTGACATTTCTGTTATTTTTGGCAGCTATACCTGATATAAAGCCGAACCTGCAATATATTCTATTCTTTGGAATAGAAGGTTAATCACTAGATATAACCTTCACATATGGTTGGGGGCATGAGGAGAAAAACTAACATCCCCCTCTGGAGGGAGTTCAATGATTTGAAATCCTCCTAAAGATTTGTTCCATCCTCCCCATTCGGTCATTATCTGTACTCAACCATGAACATATGTTATACTTGAGCTCTAAGTCCAATACTACCTGTCTTAGGTGATACCGCTCTCTCTGCACACTTCTTAACACTAGTAACTGGACTGAACTAGTAGAAAAGGCTGCGGGTAGAGACCAGGGAGGTATTATTTAAACACACTGCTGGGTAGTGAGGAATGTCAAAATCAGCTTCGCTCCTCTGCTTGACTCCCTCTTGTTGACAGAACGGGGAGAAAGGAACCACTTCCGTAAAAAGTATTATGAAGGCCAGGGAGATCAAACAGCGGGAAGGATGTTTACCTTGCACAGGTGTGATCCCTGAGCTGCAGAGCCAGGAGTATGGCCCCGAATCACAACAAAATATTAGAGCAGTGGAACAAGTCTGTTGATCAGGGCTACACAGGTAGATTTGGGTCAAGGCCCAGGTCACGAGTCCCATGAGTCAGGGACAGTAGTCTTGCACTAACTTGGAAAGAAAAGCACATACAGGAAAAATGCAAGAAATATAAGAGAGCAGGGGCCGGAGTGATAGCACAGCGGGTAGGGCGTTTGCCTTGCACGCGGCCGACCCGGGTTCAATCCCCGGCACCCCATATGGTCCCCCAAGCACCGCCAGGAGAAATTCCTGAGTGTAAAGCCAGGAGTAACCCCTGAGCATCACTGGGTGTGACCCAAAAAGCAAAAAAAAAAAAAAAGAAAGAAAAGAAATATAAGAGAGCATCTCCCTGGACTGCACAAACTGATTTGGATGCAGGTGACCAGACCTAATCCAGAGACAATGCCAACCCAGCCCCCCGAAAGCCCCATTTCTCATGATCTCGAGACACTTGCCTCACCCCAAAGGTTATCAGAATCATAATTCGAACAGTCACACATCTTGGATGGTAAGTGTGTCATATCATTTGGAGATGATCTGCAAGTAAACTGTTCTGAGCTTGTGCGATGAGGGGTCGGAACCGAGTGAGGACTCCAGGCCGACGCTTTGATACAGGACTGGACCTTCCCCGCTCTCCAGGCTCCTATTTCGCCACAGTTCCTGTCACTGGGCTCAGGAGTATTTTTGACCCAGCTAATTACCGAGCATGAGGGAGAGGGCAGAGATGGGCCCCAGGGATGGACAAGGAGCAGACAAACCCTCCATCCCCAGGGACCCAGAACTTATGACACTGACATCGAGACCACAGGGAGACTTGGCCTGAGCTCTGGGCTTTGGGGAAGGATAAACAGGGCCTGGCAGGGGTTGCCCTGCAGGAGACCGCTCGGAGCTGTGCTGGGCAGAGCCGTCGAGAGTACCCCCCACCCCCACCAACTACCCAGGCTTGGAGCTTCTGTGGGTGACAGGAAAGAGTTGGGGAGGACTGGTCAGGGCCAGGCCGGGAGAAAGGAGTCTGAACAAGTGTGTCACTGTGGGCGAGGAAGGTGCCAGGACGCAGGGAGAGGACAGTTACCTGCCATCCGACAAGCAGACACATCTGCTTCGCTCCGTGCCTCTGTCCAGCAGAGGGTTTGATGCGTGAAGGCCCGAGCTGCACTTTCACACGGGCCTTCACGCATCAAACCGAGAGGATAAGGGCCGGGCATGGAGGCACGCAGGGTGGGAGGAACCCCGATTCCTTGTGCTCTCTCTGCTGTGCGAGTTCCCCTCTGGCCAGTGGGAAGAAAAGGCTAGGCGGCGCGTGCGCACTGCTATGCTCACAGTGAAGCATCCCAGGACAGGGATGATGCGCATTTTCTTTAGAAAATAATGCAGAGCCAGTAGTAACCCCTGTGCATCGCCAGGTGTGACCCAAAAAGCAAAAAAAAAAAAAAAAAAAATAGAAAATAATGCTACTTTCCATCAGTTTCTAAAGAGGACCAGACTTGACTAAATTTATACAAAATGTATTTGCGGTTCCTTAAATGCTCCACATGAGAAGCTTCTGAAAGCTCATCCAAATATATATTAAATGAAAGACAGCTCAGCAACCAGAGGCATTCCTCAGATGCAGGGGGATCCCGGCTTCCATTCCTGGCACCGCATGGTCCCCAAGTACTGTGAATAGCAAACCCCCAACCCCCTGAGCAATCCAGGGTGCCACCCCCAAATCAAAGCTATGCATCGTCCTTCCTTCTAAACCCCTCAGATGGTGCATGAATACGGAACTTTTCCAGTTTCAGTGTTCTGGTTTTTCTGTTTATTTTTTTACACAAATCAAATTATTTATGGTATTTCATAATAGAGAGAGAGCTGGGTGAAAAAAATCAAATCACAAGCAGGTAAACACAGAAGTGTGAAAACCAAAATACTGCTGCAATTTATTACATAAATTACATCTAAATTACGTCCCCATTTTTTTTGTTTTTGAGCCACTCCTGCCTGGGCCCAGGGCTTGCTCGTGGCTCTGTACTTAGGGATCACTCCTGGTAGGCTCAGGGGGACCATATGTAGTGCCAGGATCGAACCCAGGTCAGCTGTGGGTTTGGCAAGCGTCCTACCCTCTGTGCTATCTCTCTCGTTCCAATTACTCACTGTCTAAGGAATGTCATTGTTAAATGAAAGGAGACTTTGAGAGTTAACTTGCCTATGAGATAAGAAATCACTAAAATTCCTGCTGAGAGTGCCAGCCAGGGTGGGTTGACATCTTCAAGTGTCCAGTTTGCACATCTATAAGGAACCACACCAACCCAAATATCTTTCTAGATTTAAAAGTATACTATGGGTTGGAGCGATAGCACAGTGGGTAGGGTGTTTGCCTTACACGCCGGGACCCAGGTCCAGTTCCCAGCATCCTATATGGTCCCCTGAGCACTGCCAGGAGTAATTCCTGAGTGCAAAGTCAGGAAAAATCCCTGTGCATCCCTGGTGTGACCCAAAAAGAAAAAAAAGAAAAGGCTTCTAAAGTGTTCTCTGAGGGGGCTGGAGCGACAGCACAGCGGGTAGGGCGTTTGCCTTGCACGTGGCCGACCCGGGTTCGATTCTCAGCATCCCATATGGTCCCCTGAGCATTGCCAGGTATAATTCCTGAGTGCAGAGCCAGGAGTAACCCCTGTGCATTGCCGGGTGTGACCTAAAAAAAAAAAAGGTAAAGTGTTCTCTGAAATTATGCAGTTTTACAGACCCAAGTCTCATTGGAGAATTTATTATTTGTAAGCAGACACTAGCCAGGCAATTGAGACCTTAGAGAGGAGAGCGTCTCTTGAAGGTTCTACATCGGTGGAGGAAGGAACAAGGAAACCCAGCAACAGAACCCCGAGTTCAGGGAAAGTCACCAGGCCTCCTCAAAATTCTAAACTGACTTGTGAAAGATGAGACAGAGAGTCCCTCTGGAAATAGGGACAGCTGGGAGCAACGACAGCTGTGCCTCAGGAGCGAACACAGTGGAGAGAGCTGGAGGAACTCAGGAACGAGGCCACCTTGTGGGCGGAAACACGCGTGGGTTCAGAACAGACACGTGAAGTAGGAAATGGTTTGTAAAAACTGAGACACAGAGACAGACTGATTCAGGGCTGAGAGACAGACAGAGACAGAGGGAGAGAGGGAGGGAGAGAGAAAGAGAAGGAAAGTGCCTGCCATTAGAGGCAGGCTTGGGGGTGGCAGGAGGGAAATGGGGGTCATTGGTGGTGGGAAATGGACGCTGGTGGGGGGACGGGTGTTGGATTGTTGTTTGACCAGAACCTGATCTTAATCATCTTTGTAAGTGTATTTCACGGTGGCTCAATTAAAAAATACAAATTTTAAAAGATTTTTTTTTAAAAAGATGAGGCACAAAGATAGATTGATTCAGTGGTGTGTGAGTGTGTGTGTGAGAAAGAGAGACAGAGAGAGAGAGAGAGAGAGAGAGATTACTGGGGATCAGGCACTGGCCTTGCACGCTCCCCGTGGCACACTCGAGACTGCTGAGTGTGGCTCTGGAGAGGCCTGAGAAGGAAGAGAAATCCCAGGAAATCCCCAGGACTTCACATCCTTGCTTAAACCATTATCGCTGTTAGCTAAGAATCTCCAAAAAGGGTGCCCGGGACCCCTCACAGCTTCCCACAAAAAAGAAGGAAGGAAGGAAGGAAGGAAGGAAGGAAGGAAGGAAGGAAGGAAGGAAGGAAGGAAGGAAGGAAGGAAGGAAGGAAGGAAGGAAGGAAGGAAGGAAGGAAGGAAGGAAGGGAGAGAGGGAGGGAGGGAGGGAGGGAGGGAGGGAGGGAGGAAGGAAGGGAGAGAGGGAGGGAGGGAGGGAGGGAGGGAGGGAGGGAGGGAGGGAGGGAGGGAGGGAGGGAGGGAGGGAGGGAAGGGAGGAAGGAAAGAAAGAAAGAAAGAAAGAAAGAAAGAAAGAAAGAAAGAAAGAAAGAAAGAAAGAAAGAAAGAAAGAAAGAAAGAAAGAAAGAAAGAAAGAAAGAAAGAGAGAAAGAAAGAAGAGAAAAGAAAAGAAAAGAAAAGAAAAGAAAAGAAAAGAAAAGAAAAGAAAAGAAAAGAAAAGAAAAGAAAAGAAAAGAAAAGAAAAGAAAAGAAAAGAAAAGAAAAGAAAAGAAAAGAAAAGAAAAGAAAAGAAAAGAAAAGAAAAGAAAAAGCCAGGCTGTTGTAAGGGTTTATTCTGATGAAAACGCAGAAGAAACTCCTGAAAGTAGGTGTGGAAACAGCATGAGACCTTCGGGGTTCTGTGCCTAGGGGGACACTGCGGCTTTAGGAAATCACTAGACCTCCCCAAAGTGAAAAGACAGGATCTGATTGTCGGGGCCCCTGGAATGAAGGTGGGCTACAGACTCTGGGAATTGCCCAGGGAGTGTCTGGGGAGTGAAGAATGAGCAGGAAAGGCAGCAGGGAAACTCCGCTGCAATCTCAACTGACGCTTACCACAGCTTCAGTCCCTCCGCCTGCGAGGCACCCGGGCGAGGCCACTGTCCTGTGAACTCCTTTGTCAGACGGCGCTCAGTTAGTCCGCCCCGTATCCTTGGAGAACCCCCAGCTCTTCACTGTCCCCAGACTGGGTCCATCTGGGGGTGGCGTGTGCAGTGGCTGGTATGCAGGAGCTGAGTGGCCACCAACACAATGCGCTGAGTGAGGTCATACCCGGGCCTGAGCAGCGGGAGAAAGGCCGGCTCCTCCCAACGTGATTGTGTTTTGCTGAGCTGGTCTGAGGAATACAATACCCTGTAATTTTTTGATGAAATTACACAGAAGGGCCTCCTGGTAAACGAGGAGGATGGCCTGGTGTGGGGTGTGGGAGAGAGGACACGGGAGAGGTAGCCTGTTAAACTGTAGTGATTTCCATGTCCTCAGCCAAAGCAAAGACACAGGAAAGGAAGTCAAATCATTAGCTCCAACATAGAATCAAGCACATTTATGTGTTTCAGAATGAAAACAATTTGCTGTGCAGCAAAAAGCCAGAAGCCTAAACGATGTCTTTTTTCTCTTGTGTTTCTTAAGTTTTTTCCTAGCTCTCTTCATGAAGACAATTTGGGGTGAGATTGCCCAGGGAATCCTCTTTCTTCCTCTCTTTGGACTTGGAGTTGTTGCCAATGTGCTTGTATTTGTAGCACATATAAGTACATTTGTAAAGGGTCCTGAGAGAAAACCCATAGACCTTCTCATCATCCATCTGGTTTCTGCAAACGCAATCATTATTTGTACCAAAGCAAGCAATGACCTAGCCACCATTTTTCATCTGGGGGGTTTCCTAGGGGACCTTGGCTGCAAGCTCGTGCTGTATCTGGTTCGAGTGGCGCGAGGCCTCTCCATCTGCACCACCTGTCTGCTCTCCATGGTGCAGGCCGTCACCATCAGTCCCAGGAGCGCCTCATGGCAAAAGCTCAAACCGAGAACCCCACGGCAAATGCTCCCCTGTCTCCTCCTGATCTGGGTCATTAACTTCCTCATAAGCTCCAACTTGCTCTTCTTCATGACGTCAGTCTACAGCATGAACACATCTGAAATCTATCCACTTATTGGATATTGCCGCATGCGGGAAGCTGGGCCAGTAATCCAGTGGCTCTTCGTCGCCCTCATGGCTGTGCGGGACATCTTCTTCCAGGGCCTCATGGGCTGGAGCAGTGGGTACATGGCTGTCCGTCTGCACACGCACCATCGACGCGCCCTTTCCCTGCGGAAGGCCAGGATCCAAGCAAAGCTCAGCCCGGAGTTGAGAGCTGCCAACAGCATCCTCATCCTCATGGCCTGTTTCCTTTTCTTTTACTGGTTAGATTTTCTTTTCTCTTTTTACATTGCCTCCTGGTTGCCTGCCAATTATGTCATTTTGACTATTAAAATGTTTCTGACAATTGGTTACGCTGTCCTCAGCGCCGTGGTATTGATCAGCAGGAACGCTTGTGTGGCTAAGGTCTGAAGTGATCACTGAGAAGTGGAAACATTTCTTTGAGTACGGATTTCTTTGGGCACCGAGGGAATAGTGGGTTTAATATTACATTTAAGATACATGTATCAGCTTTGCTGTTAATAAAAGCTTTTAAAAATGAACTCAGGGGCTGGAGTGATAGTACAGCCGGTAGGGCGTTTGCTTTGCACGTGGCCCACCCGAGTTCGATTCCCAGCATTCCATATGGTCCCCTGAGCACCGCCAGGAGTAATTCCTGAGTGCAGAGCCAGGAGTAACCCCTGTGCTTCGCCGGGTGTGAACCAAAAAGAAAAAATATATATATATAAAACTCAGCTTTAATTTTTCAGGAGAGTCCTCATACCTGCTATTCTAAGTATTTTCTTTTTTAAATTTTTTAATTTATTTTTTATTTTATAAGATGGTCACAATAATTGATTACATTCAGCATTCTAACACCAAACCCATTACAATTATACCTTGCTACCACCATTATTTAAAACTTTCCCACCACCATCCAAGCCTGCCCTAAAGGCAGATTCTAAATAATTTATTTTGTGTTGCTTGTTAAGAGTAATCCGCTAAAAATGATTCAGAAAGGTTTTCTTAGAGGAAAGTGCTTTGCGCTTTCCTCTAAGATTGTTGTATCTCACCTTGGAGCCATTAAATCCTTGTATAAGAGATTACTACTAACATGTTATTACAGTTTGAGCCTTGTGTGCTTTTATATATATATATATATATATATACATATATATATATATTTTTTTTAATGGAGATCAGTTGCCCTCTACTTTACACCCTCTCCAATGTGGTGTGCTACTCTTGGTACCTCCTTGGCATAGAGTATGAGACGTCGCTCAGGCGGGGTGTGGAGGCATCCTTGCAGCTTTTTGCTCTCTTTCAAGGTTTATTTGTGAGTCCTAGGGCTTTTCATGAGCTCTAGACAATGGTTAAGAAGTAATCTTTCCAACGTGTCTTTTCATTCTCCCTAATATGTATGCTTGCTTTGCCAATCCTTGCTCTACTCCACTATTTACTTGTTTTTTGTTTTTCTGGTGTTTTTGTTTGTTTGGGTTTTATTTTATTTTATTTTATTGAATCACTGTGACACAAAGGAAGGAGAAGGAGAAGTGGCAAGGTAAAAAAGATCTCCGGACCAGATAGCACAGAGGGTCAGTCACATGCCTTGCGTGTGGGTAGCCCAGTTCCCTGCATGTCCCCCAAGCACCGCCAGGAGTAATCCCTGAGTTTGGAGCCAGGAACAAGACCTGAGCACTGCCTGGAGTTCCCCTCTTCCCCCTCACAAATCTCTTTCTTTGTGTCTCTCTCACAAAACATTTCCAGAAATCTTCACAAAATATGAACGCATGGGCTTATCACACCTCGTGGCAGCCTCTGATGCACTATGGACTGAGGAATGTTCTTATCTCCAACAGAAACACATTCTCACCCTCAACATATTTCTGTAAAGACTGTAAGGCTGGATTCCATGTGATCAATTATTTCAGAAAGAAGACGCTGAGAGAAGAATAAAGTGTGACCATCTATGTGCCGAAAGTAGATAAAAGATCAAACATGATAACCTCTCAGTATCTGTCTTACAAACCATGATGCCCAAAAGTAGAAAGGGAGTAGGAGGGAAATTGTCTGCCATGGAGGCAGGGAAAGGATTGGGAAGGGGAGGTATCCTGGGAACATTGGTGGTGGAGAATGTGCACTGGTGGAGGGATGGGTGTTTGATCATTGTATGATTAAAACTCAAACATGGAAATCACTCCTGGTGATTCAATTTTTAAAAAAATAAGTGTGATCATCTTTCCCCCACATGCTCCTACAGTGCGTAAGTCTGTCTTCAGGAGCTCCCCTTACAGTGATTCATCAATAGGTTCACCACCAAAATTGCAGTGCCATTCCCACTGTTGAATTGATTCTTCTCTCCCCTTTCATAGTTAGTTTTCACTATCCAAATTATCCAGATTTCTAGCAAGGTGATTGCAGCTAAGTACTGACTAATATCGCTGCATTGTATGCAGCCACCTTGGAACCCGCAGAATTGCCAGAAACCAGTCTCTTAGTCTGTTCTGTCTAGTGTTTCCGGGGACATGACTAATAATTGCCACAGAGTTATCCAACTTCCCCCCCAAACTCATTAGGAGACTAGAAGACTTTGTCGTCTCTTTCATTGAAGCCTGAAACTGTCATTCTGAAACTCCGTGGCGGGCATTTCCGATGTCAGATGCTTGATATGATCCCCTCAGATACCTCCCAGTTCCGGGACGACCCTCAGAGGCGTGTAAACAAACTTTGCTCTGCTTTCTCTCCCATACAGCCAAGTCGATGAGTAACAAACAACTAAACATTCAAATCCTCTGCTCCTGAAATCTTGTCCCATTCCCAAAATCTTCTCACCACTCACTTTTCCAAAACAGAAATATTTGGATTCTCCAATAATGTGTGCTGCTCCTGATAGCCACACCAAGCCTGCTCTTTGTAAGAGGGACGGCTACAATACATGTTTTCTGGGAGTCTTTGTTGGCTGGATTAATTTTCTTCTTGAAACAGGTATGTGTTAGCATCTGGTACATAGAAAAACAGTCACTTTAAACACCAATATTAGAATTTTCACACTAAAAATCACCCTGACATATAAGGTTGTTAAATAAAATGAAAACCTAACTTATCCTCTCCTGTGCCATGCTACTTGATTAGATATTTTTTCCTCCATGATCAGAAGAGGTGGACCTTTTGGGACTTAGACATTTCTTGGCCCGGGATCAGGTTTTGAAAGCTTCGTGTCCATAGGCCGTAGAACAGTGCCATCTAGTGGCCACCTTATGGCAGCGCGCCCCACCAGAGCAAAGTCTCCGCAGAAAGTCATGAAGATTTAGTGAGTGAATAGAAAGTGTCTAACTCACTGTCTTTCTTAACTATGTACAGTTTCTCGGGACCTTTAAGGATCAGCCTCTCTTCCTGGTCTCTGTTGGAATGTTACTAGAAAGCAGATTCAGTTATAGTTCAGCCTAAATTTATTCACCACCAATTTTTGCTTACAGTGTCCAAATTCACTGTCCCAACATCCAAAATCATTAGAGAGGAGAGCCATTATTATTCTACACCTCCATTTCCGGAATTTTATCCCATGCACACTTGGGTTCCTCTGGCTTTGCCCTCTCTCTCCCTAAATGGACCTTAGGGGGCAGGCGAGCTTTTGCCCCACATCAATTTTAAGAAGATGGGAAAAGCGTTCTGGGACAAGGTTCTGCATTACTTTATTTTCCTTGGGTTCGAAATAATCACAAATAAAATAATGGAGAGCTGATGCATTTAATCTTGAAAGAATGGGTGAAAGGAGAAAGTGAGAGTGGTGGGGAATTAGCTCAGGTGGTAGAGCGCTCGCTTAGCATGCGAGAGGTGGTGGGATCGATGCCCACATTCTCCAAGTTTTACTGTTCTGATCCTTGTTGGCAAACTTAGTTCTGGTAGAAGGGGGGAGTGTAGAAGTTGCTTATTTTGCAGTAACTCAAAATCGGGTGAAGGACCTCACAAGGTAGATTTGGAAAAAGAGTAACAGGAGACCAGCAAAGGTCCCCTAGTACCGCAGGCAGGTGTACCCCTTGAGTGAGCACCAGGAAGGCAGAGGCTCCATTATTCCCGGAGTTCTATTCCTGGAGTGAACTCTTTTTGGTGCAGCACTGAATGGAATGATTTTCAAGTAGTAGCAGCTGTGCAGTTTTAAGTGGGAAACATAAAAGAGCACGGTTTGGGAAAGTATATTTGCAGTTTTACTTTAAATGCAAGACTTGTAGCTCAGTAGCCCTCTTAGCGCAGTAGGCAGCGCGTCAGTCTCATAATCTGAAGGTCCTGAGTTCGAGCCTCAGAGAGGGCAGAGTTTTGTTGGATGGTTACCGTCAGCAAAACATTTGGAACCCTTTGAGGTCATCTAGACAAAAATCAGCCAAGACGTTTTGCTAAACATAAAAACAATGCACAAAGAAAGAGCCAAGGTTTATGAAGTAACTGAGCAGGCTGCTTGCTATATATCAATTGGAAAATGGTAATCGGCGTTGGCTGAGGACGTTGCTGTCTTTATTTGGTTTCTCACCAGTTTGAATGAAATGAATGGTGAACTTCCCATTATTACACGGGAAACTACAAACAAAACTCAACAGGACTATTTCATGCATCCTTCAGGTGTAGCAATGACTTAGATGAAATGATTGATTTGCAAGCTGCATTGATTGTGTTCGCTAAAAGCTGGAAGTTGTTAAGTCAGCTGTGCTTGGTGAATAAGATTTGATCTTGCTTTGAAAAGTGGGCAGATCGGAACTTACCTTGCTCAGTCGGGGTAGTTAGCAAGCAGTCCTTCTGTCTTAGCCCCTAAAAACCTGAAGCTCATATGTTGGAGAGAGTAGTTTTCTTTCTTTTATACCTTGGTCTAACTTATTTTGGTTCATGTATTATATTAAAACTGAAGAACTGGAAGTGGAACAAGGAGTAAATACTGCCAAAATAAATAATAAACCTACCATTAGTACCCTTTGCTGTTTGACCCAATGCCGGCAGGGAATGGTCAAATCACTTTCCAGTGGTTTAAGGAAATAGGGGGTGAAGAATGTAATATAAGGAAAACTACAAGCTTTAGTAGATCATTGATACTTCTGTCCATAGGATGGAAGAATAAAGAGAAATGATTTGATGATCACCTAATTACACCATGGGGTGACAGCAGTGTGGCAATATCCATGCACTTTCCAGTTAACATATTTCTTGAGCATTTATAGTGTAGTTTGGGACTTTTCTAAGTTCAGTGATTCAAAAAATTTTAAATGGTGTGTATGGGGGGGTGGGAAGAGTTCAGAATTCCCTCCCAGGCAAAGCAACATTTCATTGCAGGAGATGGGGGTAGAGATGAATAAATAAAAATGCATGATAATAGCTAATTAAGAAGGGTAGGAAAACCTTTAGTCTTCAAGGAAGGAGTCAGGAAAACCTTCTGCTTTACTTCTTTTGGCTTCAAGGGGATCCTCTTGGTGGATTTACAGGACAAAATCATCATTTGCAGCTCTTTACCCACCAAGATTAAATACATGTGCCTGTAAGGTGCCACCAGCAGGTCAGCCTGTACCTGCAGGGCAAGTACATCAGCAGTCTGATCGTGCCCTCAGGCTTCCTGATACCCCAAAATTGCTGCTGTGCCTTGGCCAGACGCCAACAACTTGCAGCCAACTTTACCAAGAAATTAAATTGCCAAAAGTTAGGTGGGAGTGAGCCACACCCACAAACCATTTCCGGTTCAGCTATACAAGCTCATTTCTTGGTCTTATTTCAGAAACCCATAACTGGTCTCTAGGGAGATCAAAAGCTGTTGTTTAATCTTGGACCCAAGCACGGCTGAACAGAGGAGAATAAATCAGAGGGAGGCGGGTTGGCTTGGCCCAAGCAGAGCCCCTGGCAGCCGCTTGCTTCCATAATCCAAAATCACTGCCATACCCCCAGCCTGACTCCATAGTCTCAGGACAGAACTCACTAAGATATAATCTGCTGAAAATTCCAGTATGTGGGTTTTGTGATTGAAATCTCCAGGCTTTCTCAGGGCTCAGGATGAGCTACCTCCCCCCACCTCCCTGTACTTCTGAAAGCCTCAACAGTTACATTTGCACCCCAAAGTGGCCACCCAATTGAAAAGCTACTCCAATCTTACTGTCCGGATAAAAATGCCAAGTGCCCTGAACAAACACCATGACCTCTTTGCACCTGTATTGCAAACCATGATGCACAAAAACAGAAGGAGAGAGAGAGGAAGAAGGAAAGTGTATCCCACAGAGGGAGGCTGGGAGGGAGGGTATTGGGGGATGGTGGTAGGGAAACATGGGACATTGTTGGTGGGAAATGTACACTGGTGGAGGGATGGGTGCTGGATCATTGTATGATTGAAACCCAGTATGAACCGCTTTATAATGGTCTATCTCATGAATATTCAATTTAAAAACTTTTTTTTTAATAATATGGAGTTTAGGCGCAATTCAATCAGCTTAATCAATGGCTGAATAAATAGCAGTACTCCTATATTAAAGTAAATAAATAAACAAATACAAGTCCGAGTTTTAAGTTCTTTTCACAACACAAAAACATATCTGGCCCTTTAGGGGCCTGGACCTGCTATCCTTTCATTAATAGCACCACGCTCTAACCCACTAAGCCAGGGCTGGAGCAATAGCACAGGGGGTAGGGCCTTTGCCTTGCTCGCGGCCAACCCTGGTTCGAATCCCAACATCCCATATGGTCCCCTGAGCACCGCCAGGAGTAATTCCTGAGTATAGAACCAGGAGTAACCCCTGTGCATCGCCGGATGTGACCCAAAAAGAAAAAAAAAAAATCTAACCCACTAAGCTGACTGAATCAACATTTACTCTCTAGCCTTATTTCTTATTGGGTATTTTAAAGCAAATATCCTCCACTTACATTAACTAAACCCAAATTTTGAGAGCTTTACAAGATACCTAACTGTGCTCAAAACTTGAGGTAATGAGACACAAGGAAATACTGAGAAATTGTTCTTTCCTACCCTGGATAAGTTTGGGTGTTCTACCAAAGAACAAAATTTTAAGGAAATTTCTAGAAACAATCAGTATATGCAAAATTAAGTGTCCTTCTCTCACAATTTACCAGACTATATGGTAAATTTATCATGATAATGTGAAACTGGGTAGCAGGCAAGATGGGGTTGGTCATCTCCTCTGTAAAGTTACTATGCTTTCTTCTTCTTCCTTTTTTTTTTTTTTTGGAGGGCGGCACACCCAGCAGTACTCAGGGGTTACTCCTAACTCTGCACTCAGGAATCACTCCTGGTGGTGCTCAGAGGGCCAGATGCTGGGGATTGAACTGGGCTTGACCCCGTGCAAAGCAAGAGCCTAATCCACTGTACTATTCCTCGGGCCCACTCTGCTTTATTCTTTTATATTCCATTCTATGGAATCAAGTCGTTAGGTTTAACTCTGACATAGAGGGTGATGGTGTGTAGTGAGGAGAATAAATAAAACCCACCTCGCTAGTGGGTTTCAATTATTTGTAATAATCTGGTAAATATTTGTTCAATTGGGCCGGAAAGATCAAACAGTGACTAAGGCACTTGCCTTCCAAATGGTTGGCCCTGGTTTAATCCCTGAAACCAGGTATGATACCCTGAGTACCACTTGGTTTAATCCCTAAAACCACATATGGTACCCTGAGTACCACTTGGAGTTACCCCTGAGTGCAGAGCCAGGAGAAAGGCATGAGTTCCTCTGGGTATGGCCCCCAAACCCAGAATAAATATTTGTTCCATCATGCATTTTATGGCTTCATTCAATCATTTATTTTTATCAACTTTTCCTTAAGACTACTGGATTTGTTTGGTACTTGAGCTCTAAACCCAATGTTATCTGAACTTTAGGTCTTATCACTCCACAGAATCAATACCAGTGACTGGACTGGCCTCAATAGAGAAGGCAGAGATCACAAAGGTATTACTGAAACAAATCTAATCTGGCGGGTGGTGAAGAATGTCAGAATCAGTTTCTCCTCCTCTGCCTGACTTTACTATTGTCACAGTGAGAAAGGAACCATTTGTGGAAACTGTGAAGGCACCTGTACAAGTCTGATGGTCAGGGCCTACACGCATCTGACTCAAGCTAATTCTGGGCCATGGCTACAGGTCTCGAGTTTCTTGAGCCAGAGCCATTGTGTTGCATTGAACCTGGAAAAAAAAAAATACACATGCAAAGAAATGCAAGTATAAGCGAACATCTCCAGGAACTGAATGAACTGCTTCAGATGCAAGTGACCAGACCCAGATCCGTATATGATGCTAAAGCCCTAAAAGGCCCATTTTTCATGTTTTCTGGACAATGCACCTCACTTCAAAGGTCACCAGAATGATTCTAGCACTCAAATATCTTGTATAATAAAAATGTAATGTAGTCTGGAAGGAATCTGAGAAATGATTGGACCCTGAGGTATTTCTTACAAATTATCCCTGAGTTTTGAAGATAAAGGGGTGGGGGTGGGGGGGGAGAGTCGGAATAAAGTCTGGGTAACCGGGACCACTTGCGGATCCATCTTTGGCAACTGTACAATTTCCTGCACCCCAATCCCGCTTCTAACTAATTACGCCACATTTCCTATCACTGGGCTCAGGAGTATTTTTGACCCAGCTAATTACCGAGCATGAGGGAAAGGGTAGAGATGGACCCCAGGGATGGACAAGGAGCAGACAAACCCTCCATCCCAGGGGACCCAGAACTTATGACACTGACATCGAGACCACAGGGAGACTTGGCCTGAGCTCTGGGCTTTGGGGAAGGATAAACAGGGCCTGGCAGGGGCTGCCCTGCAGGAGACCGCTCGGAGCTGTGCTGGGCAGAGCCGTCGTGAGTACCCCCCACCCCCACCAACTACCCAGGCTTGGAGCTTCTGTGGGTGAGTTCTGTGGGTGCGGAAAGAGTTGGGGAGGACCGGTCAGGGCCAGGCCAGGAGAAAGGAGTCTGAGCATGCCTGTCACCTGTGGGCGAGGAAGGTGCCAGGACGCAGGGAGAGGACAGTTACCCCCCGTCGGCCGGAGAGACACACCTGTATCTCTCCGTGCTGCAGGCGCGCTGACAGGCACCAGTGTTGGTTGCACTGTGCCCAAGGTGCCCCTTTCACAGAGGACAGAGGAACAGGAGCTGGGGACTTGCAGGTGTGAGGAAACCTGAGTGTTTGTTCTGTGTACTGCGCATGTGCCCAGCGTGTGTGGCTTCAGCTGCGTGTGCCCGGCTATACCACAGCCCCTCGTCCCAGCTCAGGAATGTGTCAGCCCCTCTCACGGTTTTCTAAAGGAAACCTGACTTGACCATAGGGACCCAAAGCATTTCTGGGATTCTCCCGTGCTGGAAAGGAGAATTCCGGAAGCTTATCTGAAAGTATACGCAGGGCCCAGAGAGAGAGCTCAGCGGGCTGGAGGGCTGTGCCCAGGGGAGGCCGGGCTCCAAGCCGGGGGACTGCAAGCTGCTCCCGGCACTGCCAGGAGTGGGCTCTGAAACTGCTGTGTCCACTGGGTGTGACTCACCCCAAACTAGAAGAGACACATGATCCTTTTCTTTTCAAGGGGGGATGTGAGGGATGGGGTGGAGAGCACAGGAGGTTGTGCTCGGGCTTGTAGGATAACACTGGTGTGTGCTGTCTCCCTTGCCACAGGCAGCTTAGAGTTATCACAGTGCTCCTGAGGCACTCCCGTTTTTCTGTGTTTATCTGTAAATTCCTTCTCTGTGCTTTGCTGTCCCAACTGGTCTATCACCTTTTTCCCCTAAGTGGTACCTGTGACGTGTAAAGTGAAATATTGCTTTTCTCTCCTCCTTATGTCCTTTGCATAGTTACTTGAGAGCAATGTCCTTTTGTATAGACACAGGAAGACAGTTAATGCTACGCTTTTGTAACTTGGGAGTTAATTGATTTCGAATAATATTCACTTCTGGGCATCTGTTTCCTCTACTTAAGCCTCAGATGCCCTTAGTTCCTAGCACCCCAAAGCAGGGTCCCAATGATGGACTGGATGGACCCAGGGCAAGGAATACCTGGAATCAATAATCTGGAATCAAAATGGGCCACGCCAAGCACCATAATTCTTAACTATAAGTTAAGAGCACGATCATGAACAAATTCTGTCATGATCCAAAAAGTAACAACTGGATTAGGGCCCTGTTAGGGTTAGGAAAGACTAATCTGGTCTGAGTACCGTAGTCTGAGATCTATAGCGAGATGCCCCCAGGAGCGCCATCCTATAAGCTTAATATATCTCTTTCAGTGTCCATACAAAATGACGAATATTATTAAGAAGTAGAATTAAGATGAATGTTTAAACGGTTGTTGGGACTAAGGAAAGGAGAAATGCATCTATAGATGGTATTTCACCCTTAGGCAGGTCTTCTTGCTGAATGAGAGTTTGTCCTGGAAGAAGCTGCCCCTGAGAGAGGGACCTTACATCTGTTGATTATATAAGGACACCTATGTATAGTTGCTACCCCAACCCCTCGGTTTGGGAGATAACTAAGACTGTAGGAACAGGAAAAGGCTGGGGTGGGGGAGGGGAAGAGAATCAAGCTGAATCCAGGAGAAGAACAAAGGAGCATGATCCGGAGAGGAAGGATGAAGGAGAATTAGAGAATGGAGACGAGATGGGAATAAACTGCAACCGATCACCAACCAGCCTGGCCCTCATTGCCTCCTTCACTGCCCATGGCCTCAGCGCACCAGGGTGGAGGAAGTGGCCTGAAACTATGGAACGCAGGCAGCGAGAGAGCGAGAGAGCACTGCAGCCTTAGTATTTATTTTTTGAATACACAGCGCTTACTAACTCTGCCATCAGGGATCACTCCCGCATACTGTTTGTTTGCTTGTTTGTTTGTTTGGTTTGTTTGTTTGTTTAAAAAAAAAGAAAGAGAGAAGGGGGCGGAGTAACAGTACGGCAGATATCCTGTATGGTCCCTTGAGCACCGCCAGGAGTGATTCCTGAGTGCAGAGCCAGGACTAAGCCCTGAGCATTGCTGGTGTGACCCAAGAAGCCAAATGGGGTACGCCTTAAGGCATTTGCCACACGCTTCTCTGAACAACTCTGGGTGTGGCCCCGAGGACTCTGACCAACACTAGGGCACCACAGCGCCCTGGTCTGGTGACTGGCCTCTGGGTGACGCTTGGGAGAGCTTCTCTCTTGCCTCTGCCAAAAGAAGAAAAACCAGATTGTGAATTCTAATGAACTACGTATTGATTATTTTATATGTATGTCAGGCATACTTAAAGAAATCTCAATGTGAGATATGGAGGAACTTTTTATGGCAGGGGGTTGGAACCCTTCTGACTGATCTCAGGGAGACGAAAAATGAGACTAGGACAGGCAATGGTGGAGGCGGGGGGGGGGCGCAGGAGGGTGGGGGTTTAGCTTGGAACTGTCCCCATCCCTGTTCGGGAAGAGCAGGAACATAACTTTTTTTTTTTTTTTTTGGTTTTTTTGGGTCACACCCGGTGATGCACAGGGGTTACTCCTGGCTCTTCACTCAGGAATTACCCCTGGCGGTGCTCAGGGGACCATATGGGATGCTGGGATTAGAACCCAGGTGGGCCGCGTGCAAGGCAAACGCCCTACCCGCTGTGCTATAGCTCCAGCGCCCAGGAACACAACTTTAACCGGCTTAGTCCCACCGCCACGCATGATCGCCGCTCTCCGCTACTTCACCTTGGGGAGAGGATTCGGCCCTATCACCTCCTAAGTGAAACTCTTCTGTTTGTCGAGTACAGATCTCTGGGGAATGTACAACTCTTCATTGTCCCTATATTTGACCTCTCGGAGGGTGGTTGCATATAAAGGAACGAAGAGGACCAGGGTGGGCCCCTAGAGTATCCACTGCATGCGGTCATTCGCTGGTTCTGGGAAGTAAAAGGGGAGGTATCTGAGTTGATTCTCAGCCTGAGAGCTTGGAAAGTAGCCATATGGTATTGTGTTTTGCTGGGCTGGTCTGGAAAGAAAGGATATTGTTTTAGAATTTTTGGCGAAAGGGATACACAGAAGGGTCTCTTGGTAAGCCAGGCGGGAGGCCTAGCGTGGGACATACGAGAGATGAGACAGGAGAGATGGGCTGTTACGCTAGTGATGTCCACATCTTCGTCAGCTGAAGCAAAGACGTGTTGAAGGAGAGTCTAGAATTATCAGAGCCAGAGTGATAGGACAGTGGGTAAGGCACTTGCCTTGCGCACAGCCCATCCGAGTTCAATCTCCAACATTCCACAGGGTCCCCCGAACACACCAGGAGTGATTCCTGAATGCAGTCAGGAGTAACCCCTGAGCACTGCCAGGTGTGACCCAAAACAAAACAAAACAAAAATCAGCTCAAGAATATTCAAGTGACAGAACCAAGTACATTTACATGTATAGGTTTCAGCATTGAAATTGTTCTTCCTTTCACTTGACAGCAAAAAACCCACAACCTTAAAATGTGCTATTTTTACTCACTTTTGTTTCTTAAATTTTTCTTAGTTCCCTTCATGAAGAAGATGGTCTGGGCTATCTTTGTGCAGGGAATCCTCTTCCTTTCTCTGATTGCACACGGAATTGTGGGGAATGCCCTTGTATTTGTGAGACATATCTATATTGTGGTGAGGGGTCCTAAAAAAAATCCCATAGACCTTCTTATCATCCATCTGGTTTTAGCAAACGCAATCATTATTTGTACCAAAGCAAGCAATGACCTAGCCACCATTTTTCATCTGGGGGGTTTCCTAGGGGACCTTGGCTGCAAGCTCATGCTGTATCTGGTTCGAGTGGCGCGAGGCCTCTCCATCTGCACCACCTGTCTGCTCTCCATGGTGCAGGCCGTCACCATCAGTCCCAGGAGCGCCTCATGGCAAAAGCTCAAACCGAGAACCCCACGGCAAATGCTCCCCTGTCTCCTCCTGATCTGGGTCATTAACTTCCTCATAAGCTCCAACTTGCTCTTCTTCATGACGTCAGTCTACAGCATGAACACATCTGAAATCTATCCACTTATTGGATATTGCCGCATGCGGGAAGCTGGGCCAGTAATCCAGTGGCTCTTCGTCGCCCTCATGGCTGTGCGGGACATCTTCTTCCAGGGCCTCATGGGCTGGAGCAGTGGGTACATGGCTGTCCGTCTGCACACGCACCATCGACGCGCCCTTTCCCTGCGGAAGGCCAGGATCCAAGCAAAGCTCAGCCCGGAGCTGAGAGCTGCCAACAGCATCCTCATCCTCATGGCCTGTTTCCTTTTCTTTTACTGGGCAGATTTCATTTCCTCCGTGTACATTGGCACCTTCTTTTCAAAGAATGACCTAATTACAAATGTTAAGCCCTTTTTAATAATTGGTTATGCTTGTCTCAGTCCCTTCGTGCTGCTCATCAGATATGTTTGAGTGACCAAAGGTCACTCACTGACCAGCGGTGGAATTTCTCCATGTCCTGACTCCTCTGTGAACTAAGGATCTGTTCATTTGGGGGCTCCACTTAGGATTCATGTGTCAGCTTTTTCAGTGAGTCAAAGCTTTTACAAATCGATTTCATTTTTACTGTGTCAGAAGCATCCTGATACTAGGTACCAAGTCTATTCAGGGATTCCAGCAACAGGAAAAGAAGGAACCTTTGTCTGCTGATGTGCCACTAGCCCTGTTGTTGAACCTGAATAAGCTTCATTGGCATAAGCCAGTAGTGGAATATGTAAATGATTTTTTTAAATTTTTATTATATCACCATGTGGAAAGATACACAGTTTTTAGGTTTATGTATCAGTTATACAATATTCAAACACCATCCCCTCACCAGTGCCATATTCCACCACCAGAATCCCCAGTATACCCCCCGCCCCCCACCCCCCACTGTATAACTGATGAATTTCACTTCATTTTCTCTTTACCTTGATTACGTTCCATATTGCAAAACAAAACTCACTATTGTTGTTGGAGTTTCCCCCCAAGAAAGACAGCCTTACTAAGGAAGCATTTGATAATTGGTTTTCCGTTAAAAGATTGTATGTTTTCAGTTTTTAGAAAAGGTCACGAGACCGCGCTAGCAGTTCGGATGTGTTCCAGTCCCGCAACCCGGAGCCGTGTTACTTGCTGCTCAGTGTCGCCAGGGCTCCATTTGGAGAAGGCGTCCCAGCTGTACCTCCTCCATCTGGATCCCTGGTGTTGTTGGCCCAGATTCCGGTCCGGAGCATTTCTCCGGCCTTCGTTGCTCACCAAACTGCCTGGCCTCTTCTCTGTTCAATCTGTAAATGATTTTAGTGAAAAGTTTTCTACCCCTTGTTTTGAATAGAATTCACTTCATTAAGTCAGTCAGTCATATTCAAGGAGAGGAGGCCATCTGTGCCACGCGGAGGGGGGGGGAGGGGTTAGTCTTTGCCACCCGGTGGAATTCAGTGTTAAGAGATGCTCTGCTTTATGTTCATGACGTGAGATGGATGTTTTCCAAAGTGCTGCCTTTCTCCCACTTTCATCTTATCTTTCCCACTGCTATTTCTGGTTTATTATGTAAATCTTCAAGCATTTGGAGTCTAAAGGGAGATGTCTAAAGGAATCATAGTATAAAGAGCTTCTATATCACACATGCTTCAATGATTCTCAATATTTAGCTAATATAATTTTCTGTTACTGAAGGCTAAACTCAGATACGGAGTTTTTCTATATCTTTTCATAAGTGTCTATATAAATCTAAATTTGTTTGTCTGTTTGCTTTGAGACCACACCCAGCCGTGCTCAGAACTTACTCCTGGCTCTGCTCTCAGGGATCACTCCTGGTGGCCTCAGGGGACCATGTGGGATGCTCAAGTTCAAAGCTGGGTTGGTTGCGTGCCAGGCAAGTGCTCTACCTGCTTCAGTATTGTGCAGTCCCAGTTTCAACATGAATCATGAACAGATAAATGAGAATTTGCTCATCTTTGGAAATCAAAGGAAGTATTTTGTATAAATCACTGAACACATCATTTTCATCAGTCAATTCTCTGTTATTGTTTTCAGGAACATCAGAGTAATTTTTGCTTGTAATAAAACATGTCCACTAGCCATGTTTCCATATTTTTCTATCTCCATTGAAACTTTAGAAAATAGGAATGGTTCTAGATTCCACCGTGAAAAATAAGATGGCTTTGTATGAACAAGAAGCAACATTATTCTCAGCAGGTTTCTGCAAAAATCCTGCAAGAAGGCTAGAGGGAACAAATAAGCTTTCGAGTTCAAGAGTATTGCTCTTCTAGCAATCTGATCACTTCCTTATCACATCAGACTCAATCCAGAGCCCTTTCTAGCTGCTTCCATCCATGTCCCAAGGCCTCATTGAGTGTCCAGTTCGGTTCTAACGATGACTAAGCTCCCAAATGCCTCAGCCTGGATTGTCTAACAGAAACCTAGCACTGCAGATACCGGGGGTCTCTCCAGCCCAGCTCCAAGCAGACACTTGGAGTGATTAACCTTGAGTTTGTCAATACTAAAAGCCTGCTAAAACCCTGTCAAGTAGCTCTCCAGAGTCATCCTAATCTGCATGGAGCTCAGCAATCCCTCACGTCCTTCTGTACTCATACGTTCACATTCAACTGCATCTGGAGTTTGGTACAAACGTATTGGCAAGAACCAAAATATCTTTTTGGAAATAACAAAAACCATCCCTTCTCCCCGCCTCCCCCCACAACCCACTACCCTTTCATGTTTTTGCAATTTTCTCCACCGTCCACTTATATGTCCCTAAGTCCAGAGAGTTAGTTGGTTTGGGGACAAGTCCAACACCTTTCCAGGTTGGTAGCACTGATAAACCTCTTCTTCTCACATCAACTCTTGTCTCTTATGTCTTGACCTTTGAGTGGCAGTTGCCAACTTTGGGTCCGTCAATATCTCTGCCAGATCCATCAAGGTAATACCCAACCCGTTCTCTTGACCTTCCGACTATAATACTTTCTTCTCTTTCCAAGCCATCTTGTGTATAGGCCTAACGGGTGTCTTTTGAAATCACAAATTGTACTTATAGAAATTCATCCTCAGACACCAAAATATGTGCAAAAGAAATGCATTTATGAGAAAAACTGTTGCAGTAACATCAAGAGTCTTGAAATCCGGGGGCTGGAGCAATAGCACAGCGAGTAGGCCGACCCGGGTTCGATTCCCAGCATCCCATATGGTCCCCTGAGTACCGCCAGGAGTAATTCCAGAGTGCAAAGCCTGGAGGTAACCCCCTGTGCATTGCCGGGTGTGACCGAAAAAGCAAAATAAAAAAGTCTTGAAATCCTCTAAAATTCCGGGACGGGGCGGGGAGGTGGGGGGAGCGGGTGCAGAAAGATGCAATGCACGTTTCAAAACACCCAGGATTTCCCTGTTTTCTAAGCACCCAGAAAATTCAAAACAGCCCCGCCCACTTCCCCAAAGAAGCCTTTTCAGTCCCTGCACTGGAGTGAGTGAGGTCGTGAGGTCACCGGGGGCCTGCGGTTACCCGCCTGCGGGGAATGCGGTGTAGACACTGCAGGCTCGGAGAGCGGATTGCGAGGTTGAATGAAAGGTGCTCTCCAATGCCGCCCACCCGCACCCCGCACCCCGCACCCCGCACCCCGCACCCCGCACCCTGCACCCCGCAAGCGCGCACACACGCGCAACGCGCCCCCCGCACCCCCGCAGAGGGCTGCAAGCTTTGGGGGCTGTTGTTAGTCGATCTCTGCTTGTTTGGGGCCCCGCCTGATTCCTCCGAACTTTTGGGAGTTCCGGGGCCACCCCGGCACCGGACTGAGGTTCCAGCACCCCGGGGGAAACCGCCTTTCTGTCGCGCGGGGAACGAGTGACAGCTGGGGACCCGGTTCGGTGTCGGTGCGGATTGTTTGGGATACCATCCGAACACTGCAGGATGGAAAAGGCTACATCCCGCGGCAAATCAGCGGTGGTGCCAGGATTATCAAGCTTCCAACTCCCCCGGGTTGGCAGTGGAAGGCGACAAAACAACTGCCCTCTCTGAGGCTCGAACTCAGGACCTTCAGATTATGAGACTGACGCGCTGCCTACTGCGCTAAGAAGGCGATGGAACCTCCACCTTGATCAAGCTCTAAAGGAATTATTTTTTTCCCTAGGCAAGTTATTCAAATTTTAAGGGTTTTTTTTGTGTTTTTCTCTTTCTTATCATTGGGGTTTTTGTTTTGTTCGTAATCCAGAACTAAGGCTTTAAGATCCAAAATTCTGGATGAATCCCTTGTAGACTGATGTTTGTTTGAAAGACCTTCTCACTTGAAAATGTTCAGTATTTTCTCTCTTATTTTCAATTACTCTAGATTATCATTTCCCTAGAAATACTGTTCATTTTTTAACCGTCTGTAGCTCCTCTATTGGAATTATCAGTAAATTGTAGTTGAATGAGTAACTCCCAAACATGTCTTCAGCCTACACTTATCTTTTATAGTGTAAATCTGCATTTTATAGTGAAAAAAATCTACATTTCTATCATGTTGCCATATTTTCCTCAAAATACCACAAACTGCTGGCAGAAGTGTTGTCAGCCTCTATGACAAAACAGTATGAAGATTTCTAAAAAAAAAAAACCTAAAAATAGCACTCCCATATGACTCAAAGATTCCATTTCTTGGCATCTACTCCAGAAACACAAAAATGCTAATCAGAAAAGACACACACCTATGTCATCATAGCACTTAGGACAATAGTCAGAATATGGAAACAATCCAAATATCTAGCTGCAGCTAAATGAGGAGAGACGTTACGCAGCCACAAACAAAATCAAAATCATGCAGCTCCCTGCAATTTGGATAGAACTGGAGAGTATAATGATGGGTGAAATAAGTCAGAGGCAAAAGGACAAGCAACAGATAGTCTCACTCATCTGTCATGAAACCGGAAATAAACAAAAGCAATTGGTAACTAACCGTGGGAACTGGAGCACAGAATTTAGACCAGATTAGGGGATGAGTGAGAAGGGTTGATGATGAGTTAATCTGGAGGTGAAATAGGAGAAGGGTGGGGTTTGGAAGTGGAAAGATAACCACACCACGATCTTAAATGTCAACACTGCTGTAAACACATAATTCAAGCTATAATAAATGTTTAAGTTTAATACAATTCACAAACTGACTGTTGGAATATTTCCCCTTTTCCAGCTGCCTTCTGGAGTTAATTTCAGAGGCAGTTTCCCTTTTGTCACAGAAGCCTAGCTGATCTTTGACATGCAGATTTTAGGTGCTAGCCAGGCCTGACTTGACATTGTAGATTCCAGGCTCTGGCCTAGCCTGATCTTTGGGATGTAAATCCGAGTGCTTTCAGCCCAATGAAAGCTTCGGTTTTGGTTTTGTATCTCCTTTCCGGGGGGCCTAGATTAACGGCCTGCAGATACAAGAGAATTATGTTGCCTCAATGTTCTTCCTGTAAGATCTTTTGGTGCCTTTGGTGACGTCAATGTATTGTGCCCTTTGGAAGGGCCATGATCAATCAAAGGGGTTCGGAGAGAAGGTGAGGTGGGGAGAGTGTATAGAGGGAAGATTGGAATAAACTGCAAGTGAGACCAACCATCATGGCTCTGTTCCTTCCTTCGCCTGCCACATCATCACCATCAACCTCCCCGGGGTGGGGGAAGTGGCCGGAGGCTACCGAACTCAGGTGGCGGGAGAGACAGCGGCTGCCCTAGGCCCTGTGCCTGGCTCAGTGCGGTGAGGCGTCCCTTCCCTCGCCTGAGCCTTTTCTTTTTATTTTTATACACTGACTTGACTCCACATTTTCTTCACCTGTCAGGTAGGGCGTTTGCCTTTCACGCGGCCAACCCAGGTTCGATTCCTTCGTCCCTCTCGGAGAGCCCGGCAAGCTACCAAGAGTATCCCACTTGCCCACACGGCAGAGCCTGGCAAGCTCCCCATGGTGTATTCGATATGCCAAAAACAGTAACAACAAGTCTCATAATGGAGACGTTACAGGTGCCCACTCGAGCAAATCAATGAACAATGGGACAGTGCTACAGTGCTACCCAGATAATCTCATTTAGTTCAGTTTCATTTTATGACCATAAATCAGCATGGCATCATCCCATTTTATTGATGAAACTGAGGCAATGCAAAATTAAATCCTCAGCAAAGCTAGACCTTGAAGACATTTTGCCGATCCTAAAAAGTGTTTTCTGCCCCTGTGTTTTCATTTCTTAATGTACTCTTTCCCACACCTGTGGAATTCTGAACTGTTTAGGCCATTCACAGCCATCCCTTGACATCCTGTCATGTGCCTGGTCCCTGGATTCAGAACTTCCAAGGCAACTGGACCCCACGCTCCTCAGTTTCCCACTCAAACATTAGCACATCGCTTCTCAGAGTGCGCTGTCCAGACCAGAGAGGTCCTGAGGCTCTTCAGACATCTGGTAGGCAACTACATCTTAATAATCACACTAAGATGTTGAATCACAGTGCTAAGTATTTTAAGAAGTAACATTGGTTTGTCCTTTCTCCCCCCACCCCTGCAGGGAGCGTAGGTTTATTGAGTTACTCCCACCACAGTGCTCTCATGGCACACTCAACTCCATCAGGCACTCCCAATCCTCTGTATTTTTCTCCTTTTATTTGCCTTTTTTTTTTTTTTTTTTTTTTGCTTTTTGGGTCACACCTGGCGATGCACAGGGGTTACTCCTGGCTCTGCTCTCAGGAGTTACTCCTGGCGGTGCTCAGGGGACCATATGGGATGCTGGGAATCAAACCTGGGTCTGCCACATGCAAGGCAAACGCCCTACCCTACCCGCTGTGCTATCACTCCAGCCCTTGTATTTATCTTTAACCTCTTCTTTGTGTTCTTCTTCCCCTATCTGTTAATCACAATTATCCCCACATCAGGCCCTATAACTTGTAAGGTCAAATTTTCCTGAGGGCTCTGGATTTTGTATCTGTAAGTGAAATATTGCATTTCTCTTTCCCTTATGTCCCTTGCACAGTTTATTTTAGTGCAGTGTCCTTTTTGTCTAGACACAGGAAGACAGTTAATACTATGCTTTTGTAACTCAGAAGTTAATTGACTTCAAATTATATTTACTCCTGGGCATCCATCATATTTACTTGACTGAAGCCTTAGTTGCCCTTTGTTCCTAACAACCCCAAAGTGTGTGTAGGGGGGAAGGGAAGGGGAGGCCCCAGCGAGAGACAAGGATGGACCAGGGCAAGCTGTAAGCTACCCTGGCACGGAAAAAGGAAAAGCCAAATGCCTGAAGAAGTATATTAAGTTAAGAGCACAGTCATGGGACAAACTCTGACATGACCCCAAAACAAGTGACTAAATAAGGATCTTGCTGGGGTAAGGAATGACTAACATGGCCTGAGGACTCTCATCTGGTGTCTGTATCGAGATGTCCCAGGAAGAGCCACCCTTTAAGCTTAATACATCTCTTACTGTGGCCATACAAAATGACTAGAAATATTATTAAGAAGTAAACTTAAGATGACTGTGAATACACCCTTAGATGGAATTCTATCCTTGGTTAATCTCCCGGCAGGAATCGAGAGTGTTGAGCTCTTATATGAGATTTTGTCCTTGAGTAAATAAATCTCCTAGAAGAACTTCCCCTGAAGTAAGGGCTTTACATCTAGTTCATTGTTGATGATAATGTTCTACCACATCTATGTGCAACTGCGACCCCCAACCCTTCACGATTTCTCTATAACTAATGCTGTGAGACTTGAATAATCAGCCACAGATTACCAACCAGCCTGGTCGGCCCCATTCCTTCATTGTCTGTCCTCATCAAATGACTGGGGGCGGGGGGGGGGGGGGGAGATGGGGGGGATGGTGATCAACCCCAAATGCACCATAGGGACTCATGGGTCACCACAGGCAGGCCGGTGACCCTGACCCAGGAACATCAATACTAAGAGGCTTTAATTTGCTATGAAAACAGCCAATGGTGCAAATATATAGTGGGAAAAACCACTAGAACCTCATCGGACAAATCAGACCAGGACACTGGGAGCTACTGGCAGACATTGAGTGCGGGATGGCCACAGACTCAGAGATCAAAAGAAGCATTTTACTTAAAAATAGACAAATTGGGAGTCTGAGTGATAGCACAGAGGCTAAGGCACTTGTCTTGTGGGCTCTGGCAGCACAGAATTAAGCTACCTTGGAAACCATGTTCCTCCATGCAGCCTTTTGAGCACTGCAGAGAGAGGCTCTAGGGAAGGTCCCTGAAAGCGAACATAACACATTTCCATTACACCCCAATGTTAGATCCTTGATCCCTGTGTCTAGGAAAAGCATTTGGGTGACTTTCGATTTGCAAACTGATCTAGCTGGGCTTTTTTTTTTTTTCTTTACTAGAGGCACTATAATTCTAGCTGAGTTTTTAATTGTTTGTTTTTTCTACAAAACATATTTTTTTATTGGAAAGAAAAATAACAAAGCTATGGTTTATTTGGGCATTCTTCTCAAAAATCAAAGAGATCCACACATCACTTCAGAGAAAGTAGTGGGCCAGCCACATGCAAGGCAAGCACGCCACCTGCCCTGATTTTTTTTGTCGTTGTTGTTCCTGCATCACACCAGGCGATGCACAGGGGTTATTCCTGGCTCGGCACTCAGGAATTACTCCTGGCGGTGTTTGGGGGACCAGATGGGATGCTGGGAATCGAACCCCGGGTGGCCGTGTGCAAGGCAAATGCCCTACCCACTGTGCTATCGCTCCCGCCTCTGGCCCTGACTTTTAGACCGTAACGCCTCTGCGTGAGGGCTGTATGATTAATAGAACAGACGGGGAGCCTAAAGAATATGGTACCTTTGCCTGGTTGGGGGACCTCCTTCAAATTCTAAAAAGGTTTCTGAAAGGTCCTTAATACAGATACATTTCCCTTCCTCCGGTTTCACATTCATTCTTCCACTCAAAACTCAGTATTAAGACACTAATTTCTCTTATCTTTTCTCTTATTTCTCTTACCTCTGGAGTGACCACTCTATTGAGTACCCTTTCCTGAGTCTCAGTCTCTCTAGCGACATATTCCAAACTGACTCATCCTGAACCTTAGGACATGTTTCTTCCATGATTCCTGGACAAGGAGCATGAGCCCTCTACAGAAAGTTGAGTCCTCTATTCTAGGACATTCTAGAAGATTCGAGGCAATGTCATTGTTCATCTTCATCACCAAGCTCTGGAAAGAACAGATGCCGTCACTCATATCACCTCTATATCAGTCACAAACCAAAGAAGCTGCTCTTACTAAAGATGAAAACCCTTTTGATTCTTGAAATTCCACAGGTCAACTGCAGAAAAGCAGTGTGACATAGTGACAAGAAGCAGAGACACAGAAGCAAGAATTAAATTCCCATCCTGCTGATTATCAGCTGCGTGACTCTGCCCAAAATACTTAACCTCCTCCCACTTCATTTTTCTCACATGTAAGATTGGGTTTCTGTGACATACTGCATAAGGTTAACAGATGCTTGAGTTAATTCATATAAGCTTCCTAGTGATATTATAGCAGGTAGGGGCGTTTGCCCTGCATGCAGCCAACCAGGTTTGATCCCCAGCATCCCATATGGTTCCCCAAGCACCGCCAGGAGTAATTTCTGAGTGTAGAGCCAGGAGAACCTCTGAGCATTGCTGGGTGTGACCCAAAAAACCTAAATAAATAAAATAACAGTATCCTGGGGGCTGGAGCGATAGCACAGCGGGTAGGGCACTTGCCTTGCACGCGGCCAACCCAGGTTCAATTCCCAGTATCCCATAGGGTCCCCTGAGCACTGCCAAGAATAATTCCTGAGTTCGAAGCCAGGAATAATCCCTGTGCATCCTCGGGTGTGACCCAAAATGCCAAAAAAATAAATGTATAAATAAAATAAAATAACAGTGTCCCAAAGAGCCTAATGCACAGCAGTTATTACAGAAACACCAGTCCATATACTATGGTTTTTGTCCCATCTGATCCTCATAGATTTGGTGTTTGGCATCCAACACCTTTTCATTGAAACTCTTACCAGCTTGCTGTGATCCATTTATTTTCCTTATTCTTTATCTTTGTCTACTGGCTTTCTGTTTTGCTTCTCTCTATATTGAAAACTGAAATAAAATGATTCTTTAAACATTTTCAGTTTGGGCATAATAGAACTATTCCATAAATGACCTATTTCCTAACAAGTGAAAACGCACTCGTTGAAATAACAAATGTCTGACTCATTCCATTCCAGCCTCGTGTGACTTCTTGCTTCTGTACCTTCAGGTCTCATTTCGTGCCTCCTTTCCTTTAGGAGGTCATTTCTGATCCTTTCTCAAAGTGTTACCTAAATGTTCCTTCCATATTCTCCTAGCCTACTTTTAGTGATTATCTTTATTAGACCTCCTAGAACATCTCTTATCTCCGAGCTTTGCTGTGACCCAGTAGAGGAATGGGACAAAGTCTCACTGCTTATAAATTTCAAATATTTACGAAGGTGGCAAGTGCATCGCAAGTGTTCCTTACAACAGGAGCACTTTGGCCAGGCCAAAGTCCTAAAAGAAAATAGTGAAGAGCTCAACACTTGCTGAAACCTTCACATATGCAATTACAGGGATCAGAATTCAGTTCACTTGTTCCTTATTCCAGTATTATTTTTACAATACACTCACCACTATTGAGGTAACTATACAAATAAGAGATTGCAAGCACAGGTGTCCACACTGCTCATGTTTCAGCATCTCAAGTTAACCAAATGTCTAATCTCGGGCAATTTACTTAAAACTCTCCCTGCCCCAGTTGTCTCCTAAAAATAAAAATAACATCATGTGCTATTTTTGTTACCAGTTCACATGTATAAGGATGAGAAGAGAGTCTGGAACAAATTACATAGTCAAAAGTAACATTGCACGAATTATTAAAATAGTAGGGATCCAGCGATAGTGCAGCGTGTAGGGAGTTTGCCTTGCACCCGGCTGACTAGTTCGATCCTCGGCATCCCGGATGGTCCTGGAGCACCGCCAAAAGTGATCCCTAAGTGCAGAGTCAGGAGTAAGCCCTGAGCCCACTCCGTGTTGTTTCTTCCCCGCAAAAAAGATTTTTCAAATATTAAGACAACTCTGAATCTAGTGCTAATTTTAAGTTTTCATTAACAAAATTTAAACGAGCTACAGCTTCTCCAGGGGAAAAAATTCAGAATTAGAAATATGCCTAGTTCTTCTGAAACACATTATTCTTAAAAGCCTGTCGGTGCTCGCTCTCGCAGCTCCCTGAGTTCAGTTCTTTGCTCAGGATCTACTTGATCGCAAGGGTTTCGTCCTCTAAATTCGTACCCTCCTTTGTGAGTTTTATTAACACTGTGCCGTTAAACTGAACAGAGAACACATCCTGATCGACGACAGATGTTGCTATAAAAATACACCATGGAATCTCCTATCCGCCCCAGCACAAACGTAAATGATTAATGACGCTTCATCGATTACAGCCCAGAAACAGAAAGGGCTGAGAACCCGCCTGCGCCTAGCGGTCCTGCCCTGGGTCGCAGCTGTCTCCACCCCCGCGAGCCGCTAGCGCCCCCTCCCCCCTGTGAGCATTCCATCCATGTCCCCGGCCACTTCCTCGGTGACTGAGTGCTTCCGCCGTGCTCCGGCTCCCTCCATTTCTTCCAGATCTTTCTGGGGGGTGTTTCTCCCGGGGTCGGCGGCAACCATCTCCGCACGCCCCTCCCGGCTCCAGTCCTGGCGTGGAAGCCTTGAAGAAAGAGACCCGAAGTGGGAACTGTCGGATCAAGAGCGGGGCTCAGGGGGCTGCTCCTTCTGAGGCAGGTCGGCGGGGAAGAGCCTCCTTCTGCTGCGTGCAGAAAGGGCTCCCCGATTCCTAACCCGCTCCAGCCCGAAACACTCGGGCCCCCCAACCCCCCGGAACGCAGGCGCCCGAGGCCCCGCCCCGTCCTAGAGACTCGGCCCCTCATTGGCTCCCAGGCCGGGGGGTGGAGCCCCGGTCGCGGGAGCGGTCACGTGGCGGGGGCGGGGCTGCGCCGGCCGCGTCCCTGCGGGGCTGGGAGGGCTCGGGGAGCCGGCCCTGTCGGCCTGCGCGCGCCGGGGGCGGCCGGGCCCGCGCGCCCCGGAGCTGCTGCGCCCCAGGAGCTGGGCCTGGCCCTCGTCCCGCCCCCGCCCCGGCGTCCCTTCCCTTCGGGCCCCGGAGGTCCTCCGCCGCAGCGCCCACGGCCGCTCGGAAGCCCCGTTCCAAGTGTCCGGAGAGTAACCGGAAGTGCCGGCCCAGGCCGCGGGGCGGCGCCGGCGGCTGCTGGGTAAGCGCGACCCGCGGGGCCTCGGAGGGGCACGTCCCTCGGAGGCGGCGGGCGGGACGCGGGGGCACCCGAGGCATCCCCCCCCCCCGCCAGCCGCCCCCATCTCCCCGCCGCCGACCCTGAAGGCGGAACGCGGACCGCAGGGCCGGCAGAGAAAAGTTGGGAGCAGCTTAGGATGGTCGCTCCTGGAGGTAACAGTGCCCGGGCTGTTGCGGGCGATCGGGAGCTTTCACGGGGGCAGAGAGGAACCAAGGACGTTGTGTGGCTCTCCCTCCCTCCACCCCCCCGTCGCTAGTAGATCTGGGCTGTTGCCGTCGGGTCTGAGTGCAGGAGAACCGGGCGGGTTCAGTCCTTCCCGAGCGGGAGGTGGGAATGCCGCATCCCACGCAACTTTGTAAGCTGTGCACGTTACGGTGTTGGTCTTGGAGCTTAGAGCGATCGGAGAATAGGTCCCGGGAGGGTCCGGATTTAGAGGACTAAACCCTTGCGATCAAGTAGATCTTGAGCAAAGAACTGAACTAAGGTGACTCTAACCCGAAGCAGTTAACGGGGCCGCGGGCTTAGACGGCGCGTAGGACCTTTGCCTTGCACGCAGCCGACCTGGATTCGTCCCCTGCGCTCCTCTGGAGCACCGCCAGGGCTAGTTCCTGAGCGCAGAGCCTGGAGTAACCCCCGAGCATTGCCGGGGGTAGCCCAAAGCAAAAAGCCAAAGCAGTTGGGTAGGAGAAGGGCTCCAGCAAACTAGACAGGGCTCGGGACTTGATTGGGACATCAGTCGTCGTCCTGAAGGATTTGGGGACATAACGGAGGGGACAGCTCCAAGATACACAGCTCCGAGGAGGCACATCGGACTAGCCAGTAAATGGGAACAAGGTTTCTATGGCCATCGTGCCCCAGGAAAAAAAAATGTTAAATTTCACAGATATCTTACAGACGGTTGTTTTTCTTTAGGCGTGTTGGGAGTCTTCAGTGCCCCTTTCGGTATGAAGGTGCGAACGGAGGGGGAGGGAAGTTGGGATGATGAGAATTGGAGGGCAAGAAGGAAAGGAAGAAGGTATGTGGGGAAAGGGACCGACACTTAGATCCCCAAACAGGGCGCGGAAATGAGGTCTGAGTCTCCCGGGTGAAACGTCTCCTGTCCGATGTGCCTGGTCAAGGCAGGTTTGCAGAAGTTGGTTCTTGATGGGAGGTCTAGGAGGGCAGCGTTCCCGGTGAAGTCAGTGGGAGAGCGAAGCCCTGGCTCAGCTACGGAATTAATCTCTGCAAGATCTTTCTCTTGACTGCCCTAAGTATAGGGCTCCGTTATCTGTAAGGTGCAAACATTAACACCTGTAGCTGTCTTATGAGTTCTTGGAAAGAGTAGATGAGATAATTCCCTAGCCCGGGGCCCAGTGCAATAAGCATTTCTTCTTCAGATAATATGTTAGTGACTTTGCTTTGGCTCCGACATGCTTTCAGCTGGAACGGTAACCTTGATCTTGGAGGGTTTATACTCAGCCTTTCCGCTTGGGCTTTTTATTGCCTTGCCTGCTTATTCTATGCACTCTGACCCTGGCCAAGGAAAATCAGCCTGTCTGACGACATAAGAGAGATCTCTTAGAGGCAAGAACACTGAGCTCAAAATTAAAGGGTATCTTTAATTTGGGTTTTTGGGCCATACTGGTGGTGCTCAGGGGTTTCTCCTGACTCTGCACTCAGGAATTAACTCCTGGCAGTGCTTCGGGGGACCATAGCAAGCAGGCACCCTACCTGCTGTACTATCTATCCAACCTCCTTAAAGGATCCCTTTGAGTTTGGCACGTGACCAGCCAGGGATCAAGCAACACCAGGGATGATGGTGGTTCTTTGTGGAGGGGGGAGTTTATTTATTTGGGTTTTTTTGTTTTTGGCTTTTTGGGTCACACCCAGCAGTGCTCAGGGGTTACTCCTGGCTCTGCACTCAGGAATTACTCTTGGCGGTGTTGTGGGGGACCTATGGGATGCTGGGGATCAAACCTGGGTAGGCCGCATGCAAGGCAAACACCCTACCCACTGTACTATCGCTCCTGCCCCTTATTGATATTTTTTATTCATTCCCTAAGTGTGTTCTAGATACTAGGGGTATTGTGGTGAACAAAGACTGAGTCCTAACCCTAATGGACGCTGTATTCTATTTAGAGACCAATCCACAGAAACAAATATCACTGCAAAGTAGGAAGATGTTAAGGGCTACGGAGATAAATAAAGTGAATAATAGAAGTCTGCCATTTTAGCTGAAGTACTCTAGGGTTCGATCTGAAGATAGCACAGCGGGTAGGGCGTTTGCCTTACACATGGCCGACCCAGGTTCGCATGGCCGACCCAGGTTCGATTCCTCCACCCTCCTTGAGAGCCCAGCAAGCTACCAAGAGTATCCCACCTGCACGGCAGAGCCTGGCAAACTACCCTGGTGTATTTGATATACTAAAAACAGTAACAAGTCTCACAGTGGAGACATTACTGGTGCCCACTCAAGCAAGTCGATGAACAACCGGACGACACTGCGACATTGCTACAGTGCTACTTTTTGGGTCGCACCCTGTGTTGCTTAGGACTCACTCCTGACTTGGCATTCAGGAGTTAGACTCCTGACAGTGCTCGGGGGGCCATATGGGATGCCAGGGTGGCCGTGTGCAAGGCAGGCGCCCTACCCACTGTATTATCCCTCTGGCCCCTAAATGTAAATTTTATAAGACAAAAGTCCCACAGGCTCATCATCTGATAATTGTGCTTTCTCTGAAGGTCTGTGTATCTTTACCTAGTTGTGATTCTCAATTCTTCACTTTCCTGCATTTCTCCATAATTTCTACATGGTCTTCCTACTAATCGCTGTTTTTTATTCATTAATTATTTTAAATTGATTTATCAGGGCTTTATATAAAAGGTAGGCACAGGGAACAGACTCAGTAAATATTAGGGATTTTGTGAGGGTGGAAATAGAAAGACGGGATGTGGGTCACAGGTAAAGCGCATTCCTTATGTGCATGAGATCTTGGTGCCGTGCCAAGCACAAACAAAAAAAAAAAGAGAAAGAAACCAGTAAATCTACCATTGGTTTAACATCTGTCGAGACCTAGACACTGAGCTGAGCCTTTTACGGACAGTGTCGCAGACCTGTAGCAGCTATGAGGACAGTAATACTATCTTACTGGTTGTGAAAGAAAGAAATTGGAGCTAAAGGAAGTTCAGTAATTTACCCATGTTCTCACAACTATAAAGGAGTAGTGGAAATTTGAGCTCAAATTTGATTCCAGAATTTGAAGTTTTAGGTCACACAGTATACCAGTTCTCAGTATATTCTTTAAAGACAAAAGATCTTTTAATTTTGGAGTAATTTCACTTGTAAAATGAGACAAAATGGTACAGAAATGCTTATAATCCCTAATGTAAAAAAAAAGCAAACATTTTTGCCATGTTTTTTTTTTTCTTTTTGGGTCACACCCGGCGATACACAGGGGTTTCTCCTGGTTCTACAGGGGACCATATGGGATGCTGGGATTCGAACCCAGGCCGGCCACATGCAAGGCAAACACCCTACCCGCTGTGCTATCGCTCCAGCCCCAATTTTTGCCATGTTTGCTCTATCATTTTGTCTACATGTTTTACTATATACCAACACAATACACGTATATGGCTCCTTTTTTTTTTTCCTGAATCTTTTGAGAGTAAATTACAGACATCCTGCCTATTTAATTGAGTGTTAAGTTCAAAAGTCCTAAGACGTGAAGTCCAAAGTCTTAAAGTAATGAAGCCCCAAATTCCTTGAATATGTAATGAATTGCTTCTCTTTCTCATGCTGCCATGAGAAAGTTACATGCTGTCCTAAAAAGAATTGGAAAAAGTGGTCACTCGGATGATTTTCTGTAGAACCGTATTCTTTCCCAGACATGGAGCTGGGAGCACCTACCATTAACAACCTTTCATTTTGCTTTGTTTGGGTCACACCCAGCAGTGCTCAGGGCTCACTGCTGGCTCTGTGCAGGGGGATCACTCCTGGTGGTGCTCAGGGGACCAGCCGAGGTGCCAGAGATTGAACCCAGCACCGTAGCCTTGGTCCCTCGCACCGAGCCCCTGGCCTGGGTGCAGCTATTGTTGGACACAGCTTGGGAGGCCATGAAAAGAAAACAAAACAAAGCAAGTCTCTGTTCTCTTCCATTATCTACAATCATCATAGGCAGGCAAGTTTCATATTATCTAACTTTTGGGTCTTTCTTATTCAAATTTAGCCAGTTGTGCCATTAAGAAGTATGGTTTTTAGGAAAAGAAAGTAAATTGTGGTCCAAACTCTAAACCTTCATCAGCTGTTTTATTGTCATGTCTTCTTTATTGTGAAACATTTCCTCAGACTTTGTCTTTCTTAATCGTGGCTTTTTATTTTTTTTTAATTTATTTATTTTTTTTACTTTTTTTTTAATGTAAAAGAATTTTAAGCCATTTATTCGGTAGAATTTCTCTCAGTTTAGTCTGATGTTTTGTCATGAGATCACATCATACCTAGTTTGGCAAGATACCACAAACGTTCATATGAACTGTAGTAAGCACTGCCCTCGAGGTGCATGAGTCTGTGACATTCGGAAGACAAAGTTACCACCTAACAACACACTTCATAGACTGTAGCCTGCCCTTAGTGACGTATGACATATGTGTGTAGTATTGTCATAAAGGAAGTAAAACTTAATTTCTTTCTTGAGTTTCCATTGGCAGTGGATGTTGGCTTCTGTTGGAGCGCTCAGCATCTAGTCGTGGGACTTTCTCCCTGGAGCTGCTGCCTTGCAGTAGCCGATGAATTTGTTTTCTACTGTTGAGCCAACTTGGCATTCCTCGAATAACTCTTATGCAGTCATGCTGTGTTCCTTTCCCTTTCTTGCTGGTTTTGATTTTGCGCCTTACCTCATTGTTGGCCCAAAGGTGATCAGGGATTACTCCAGACTTGTTCCGAGGACCACCTGGGGTGCTGGAGGCTGAACACCTGGTTCTGCACTCAGGAATTTCTCCTGTAGGTGCAAGGCAAACCCCCTCCCCACTGTGCTGTCGCTCCTCTTATTCTTGTTTTATAAGTCTATGCTTTCTCCCCTTTCTTCATTGTTAATTTATTAACTAGTTGTTTATGTAAGTTTTTCAAAAGAAGCATGGGGGGCCGGAGCAATGGTATAGCTGATAGGGCGTTTACCTTGCACGCAGCCAACCTAGGTTCGATCCCTGGCATCCCATGTGGCACTGCCAGTAACCATGAGTAACTCCTGAGCACCACCGGCTGTAACCCAAAAAATACTGGGGTTGGAGGGGTGGGTGACACCCAGTGGACTTCCTCCCAGCTCTGTGCTTAGGGATCAACTCCTCGTGTGCCACAGTCGCTATGTGGTGTGAGAGTTACCTGGAATTGGCTGCGAGCAAGGTGAGCACCATAACACCTGAATTACCTCTCTAGCCCTGAAATAGGATTTTAATTGATGGTTAGGTTGTTGGGGTTTTTTTGGGTGCATTTTCACTTTTCTACTTTTTAACTTTACTTTTCTTAGTTTATGATTTAAGACTGTAAAACTAAGCTTCTGGAAGCGTGCGGCTGCAAAGCAGCCGTGTGACATCTTATAGCCTAGTTCTCCCTCTCAGAGAACCTTGTAAGCTACCGAGAGTTTCCTGCCCCCATGGGAGAGCCTGGCAAACTCCCCGTGATGTATTCACATGCCAAAAACCAGTAACAATGATGGGTCTCATTCCCCTGACCCTGAAAGAGCCTCCAATTCGTCACCTTTAGGAAAGACGAGGAAAGAGAGGCTGCTAAAATCTCAGGGCTAGGACGAATGGAGACGTTACTGATACCACTCAATCAAATCAAGAAAATCGATGATCAACGGGATGATGATGATGATTTAAGAACTTAGTTTGTTCATTTATTAGGTAGATAAGCAGTGGTAAGGCTGGACTGTAGTCATAGTACAGCTGGTAAGATGCTTGTCTTGCACAGGGCCAACCCAGGTTCAATCTGTGGCATTACATATGGTCCCCCGAGCCCACCAACAGTGATCCCTGAGTGCAGAGCCAAGAATTACCCCTGAGCACTGCAGGGTGTGACCCCAAATCCCTCCTCCCACAAAAATAAGTAGTAAGGCTGTTAATAATCTTGTTTTTGGAAGATTCATTAAAAAAAAGTTGACTTTTATTATTGCTGCTTTTGTAGTTAAGTGCTAATGCTAGCACTTTTTAGCACTTTTTAGATTCGTTTCCTACTTTTCAAAAATTCTTATCATACCACTTTATGTTAATAATCTCTTTATCACTGCTGTAAATTTATCATTACACCTGAAATATTTTATTACATGGCCTCAATTATGTAATACAGTGATAAATATTTAAAATGTTAGAAACTACTTTCTTTTTATGTGCAAAATACATAACCTTTATGTTAAAACTGTATGTAAAGATACAGTCTTGCTTCCTGTAAGTTGTTTGTTGTTTCTTGTCTTTTGCTGCAGACAGCAGCGCTCAGGGGCTACTCCCAGCAGGCGATCCAGCTGGGCCTCACATGTGCTCTTGCCCTTTTCAGCTCTCTTCCTGACCCCCTCATTAACTTAAAAACATTTGTTACTATAATTTAATTTTTTTTCATTTAAATTAATTAAAAAATTAAGTTACGTTGTGACATATCAGGGTTCATGAAATATCAGGGTTAGTGCCTGTGTAATCGGAGAATAAGCCCCATGCCCACGGCTCAGTTCCAGAGTCATCCCGCCGCCAGAGGGCGCCCTGTCCACCTCCTCCCCGCCCCTTCCCTTTCACAATGACCTCTCAGGGTTTGTTGTCTTTCTGCAAGTTTTGTTGCTCCATTACTTGTATTCCATGTGAGCAAAACTACTTCACAGAATCCCTCACATCCACTCTTATTTCGCTTAGCGTAAGCACTTCAGGTTCCATTCATTCTGTACCAAAAGGCATGATTTCATGATTTTGGTTTTGTCTTTCGTGGTTCCAGGGATCACTTATGTAAGACCTGTGCTTTACCACCGAGCCATCCCTGGCCACAATTTCAACTTTTTAATGGCAGCTGAGCTCTTAGCAGTCTTCTGTGATGGGCACTTAGGCGGATTGCATGCTTTGGCTGTGTGATGGGAGCTGCTGAGAATATCCAGGCACTGCTGAGAATATCCATCCCTCTGAGCGAGCATTTTCATAGTCTTCAGATAAATGCCCAGGAATAATGGTAGTAGGTGGTTTAGAATTTTTTTCACCAAGAATCTCCATACCATTTTCCAAAGATGTTTCATCCATTTGCATCCCCTCTGGTAGTGTTCTTTTTTCTTACCAACACTTTATTTTTTTCTAATATTTTTTACTATGTTCACCGGTGTGAGGTAGTAACATATTGTGGGTTTGATTTGTATTTTAATTACACATCATTTTCATGTATGTGGCCCATGTCTATGTCTTTGGCTGTGTTTTTTCAGGTCTTTAAGCCCAGTTTTGGATAGAGTTGTTCTTGAATTGGGAGAGTTCTTTTTATATTTGGATATTATCAGATATCTGTCATGCAAATATCTTCTTCTAGTTCCTGGTTAATTTTTTTATTCTTCTGGTAGTTTTGTGTAAATTGTAAATGCTTTTTGTAATTTGATCTATTCTCAAATGTTTGCTGTGTAGAAGTTTTGACTTGATCTCAACCCCTGTGTTTTTTTCTTGGATGATCAATTCTTTAATCCATTCTGGATTTATTTTTTCTTCATCTGTAACTATTCCTTTACTTATCCTTTTGTTTTGCAGAATGATTTCTCAGGGCCAGGAAGTGAAGACTGCTTTTTATCCATCTTAAGTTCTGGGTAAGTGATTTCTTCAGTCTTTTGAGGTTCTCTTTCTAGATTGTGTCTGAGCAGAGTAGCTCCCATTCATTGTGGCCTTTAGTCCTTTTTCTTCACTACATAAGTATACCAGAGAATTTCCAGGATCCAGTCATGCACTTAGTAGATGTTTATTGAGGACCATTTTTGTGCCTGGTGCTACTCTGTGTACTAAAGAAAGGACAGCAAACTCGACAGATATCCATGCCACATTTTAGCAAGAAGCAATAAACCAGTGAGTAAATGACACAGTATGTTTAGAAAGTGATGTATCATGGAGTAAAACAAGGCAGAAACGGGGAATAAGGAATGCTGGGACATGCAGACCAATCAATTTTAAATAGGATTGACAGAAAATGTCACTAAGAAGTGACATTTAGGGGCTGGAGCAGTAAGACTGAGGTTAAGGTATTTGCCTTACAGGCTGCAGACCCCAGTTCAGTCGCCAGTGTCACCTGGTCCACAGAATGTCATCAGACCTGACCCTTGCATTGAACCACCAGCTGTGGTCTCCCCCTCTCCAAAACAGAAATGAATCTATAAAGCTGTTCAGCAAAGTCAGAGAGTTGCACATCGCTGGAGGAAGCTCATGGGAAACGAGGGCAGGTCTGAGTGGGAGCCCGCGGGGAATTGCTGGGCCTGGATGGGAACCGCAGAGAAGACTAGGACGACGGGGCAGAGGGGCAGCGACAGGGCTTGGCACGTGGGCCAGAGTGGAACTTCTTAGGGGTCTGTGACAAGAGGAAGCCATTGATGGGAACGGAGAACATAATCTGGCTTAGGTTTCAACATTCTTACACTGGCTGCAGAATGGAGAGTGAATGGAAGGGTGGTGAATTTGTTTGAGAGAGTATTTTTCTTTTTTCTTTTTTTTTTCTTTTTGCTTTTTGGGTCACACCTGGCGATGCACAGGGATCACTCCTGGCTCTGCACTCAGGAATCACTCCTGGCTGTTCTCAGGGGACCATATGGGATGCTGGGAATTGAACCCAGGTCGAGCGCGTGCAAGGCAAACGCCCTACCTGCTGTGCTATCGCTCCAGCCCCAGTATTTTTTTTTATGAAGGTTTGTGATCATATGGTGATACCAAAGAAGAATCTTATGTTATCATCTTAATCATAAGTGTAAGAATTAGCACAGGAGGCTTACTAGGAGCTCTGCAGTAGTTAACCTGCTGTTTATCGCAGACGAGTAGGCAGTGTCTATTACTAATCCATTTTGCCTGAAGAAACTAGGAACAGAATGCTAAAGTAGCTTACCTAACATCACACAGCTAGGCTATTTTTCTTTCTTTTTTTTCAAAAAAATTTTCAGAGTTATTCACAGTAATTGATTACCTTCAATATTTCAACACCAATCCCACCACCATTAAACCTTCCCACTACCATTGTTTCAGATTTTCTCACCACTATCCAAGCCTTCCCCCAAAGCAGATGCTAAATAATTTATTTTGTATTGCTTCTTATGAATTGACTAAAAATGATTCAGAAAGGTTTCCTTAAAGGAATGTGTGTGAAAAATGTTGTATATCATCTTGGGTGTCTTTGAGCCCCTGCCTTAGAGATCACTAACATGTTGGATGGTGATTTTGGGGTCCGGAGGCATCTCTGCAGCATGTTATGTTTTCTGAGATTCATTTGAGTCTCTGGGTCACTAATGCGCTTAAATGGCACCCAAAGGCAGTTCTTAAACGTGACTGCCAGAAACCGGAAGCACTGGAGATGGGAGGAATGGCCCATTCCCAAATCGGTGCGAGCCTGGAGATTCTAGTCACAAGTCTGCGTACCTGAGTTTGTCAGCAGATTCATTCCCATGCGTGGGGGGCTCGGGGCAAGCCTGTGAAGGTCCACCCTGAGTGTGGTTGCAATTGGGTCCTGGAGTTTGCCACTGCCAGAGTTCTTTGGGGACAGGCGGAAGGACACACTTGCCCCCTGCCGATGTGTCCAGTTGAAGTCAGCCTGCCGCAGGGTGAGGAGACATTTCCACAGCGTGTAGCTCTCTTTCAAGTTCCATTTGTGAGTCTCAAGGATAATTTTCATAGGCGTCATCTTTATCTGCTTGGCACTAGAATTTTAATGATCACTAGCCATTCTCTCCAAACTTCTCAGGGAAAAAAAAAGATTTCGCACATGGTGACTCAATAAAAAATTAAAAAAAAAAAAAGATTTCGTAGATATTCACAGCCTCTTTTCATCTGTTTTCTTTCTAATAGCATACAATAGCTTAGACACTCTTGATTACCAGCTGAAACAAGAGGAAGATGAAGAGCCCTAATTTTGAGACCACCCAGATTCATAAAAGAAACAGTTCCTGGGGTTAGAGAAACAGTACAGTGTGGGGGGGGTGTTTGCCTTGCACACACCTGCACATTTAACCTGGCACTTTGGATAGTCCCCTGAGCCCCACCAGGAGTGACCCCTGGGCACAGAGCCAAGAGCAGTTCCTGAGCACTGCAGGGTGTCACATACAAAAAAAAATCTTCCTGGTACTTTAACAGTATATGTGACTTTGGTCTTGTGTTAACGAAGAGGAGAGCTGTAAAACCTAAAATCCGAGGCTCAATTTCTATCTCTTGTGCAGTGATTTTAATTTTGAGTGTCTCTTAATCGTAGACATATGAATAATATTACTGCTTTGTCTCATAGGATTGGCAGTACCAAATAAGGAATTAATGTATATGATGCTCGAAACCTCTGGAGACAGACTGCTCATGACTGGAAGGTCTATAATAGATGTCTCCTTCAAGTTTTGCATCAAGAAAATGACTTTGAAGAGAACGATGGGTCAGGAAGACCAGTGGGAAACTCCCTAGGAGAGAGCCCTAGAAAATGTACGCTTCCAAAGAAAGGTATAATCGGAGAACTCAGAAAAAGAAAATCTATCATGTGTGCCCTCAGAAGGGTAAAAAGATTTTTATTCATGTACACGAGATTACTCAAATAGATGATCAGATATACCAGTGCCTTGAACGTGAGCAAGACCTCTGTGAAAACTTAGCTCTTATTATGTGCGAACGAGCCCACGCTGGGGAGAAAGCTTATCGATGTGATATGTGTGAGAAGACCTTTCCCCAAAGCGCAGATCTCGTGTCGCATCAGAGGCTCCACGGCTATGAGAAACCTTATAAGTGCAGCAAATGCGAGAAGAGCTTCTGGCACCACTTGGCCCTTTCCGGGCACCAGAGAACACACGCAGGGAAGAAGTACTACACGTGTGACATCTGCGGCAAGAACTTCGGCCAGAGCTCGGACCTGCTGGTGCACCAGCGGAGCCACACGGGCGAGAAGCCGTATCTGTGCAGCGAGTGCGACAAGTGCTTCAGTCGCAGCACCAACCTCATCCGGCACCGGCGGACGCACACGGGAGAGAAGCCGTTTAAGTGTCTGGAGTGCGAGAAAGCGTTCAGCGGGAAGTCGGACCTCATCAGCCACCAGAGGACTCACACCGGCGAGAGGCCCTACAAGTGCACCAAGTGTGACAAGAGCTACCGGCACCGCTCCGCCTTCATCGTGCACAAGAGGGTGCACACGGGGGAGAAGCCCTACAAGTGCGGCGCGTGCGACAAGTGCTTCGGGCAGAAGTCAGACCTGATCGTGCACCAGCGGGTGCACACGGGGGAGAAGCCCTACAAGTGCCTGGAGTGCATGCGCAGCTTCACCCGCAGCGCCAACCTCATCCGGCACCAGGCCACGCACACGCACACCTTCCGGTGCCTGGAGTACGACAAGACCTTCGGCTGCGGCTCGGACCTCATCGTGCACCAGAGGATCCACATGGACGAGAAGCCACGCCAGTGGGCGGCCTGTGAGAACGGCTTCCTCCTGGGCATGGACTTCGTGGCGCCGCAGAAAATGAGAACTCAGACGGAGGAGCTGCGCCACAAGTACGGCGTGTGCGACAGAGGCCACCACCAGAGCCCAGCGCTCGCTCCGCATCCAGCAGGCGGTGACAAGCCTTATCTGTGTCGTGCGGGTGACAAAGGCCTGGAGCTCAGCCCTCCTCGGGCAGCAGACGCCTCACAAATGTCTTGACCAGACAGAAATGTTAATTTGTTTTTTTGGGTTTTTTTTAACGTACATGTTTCAGACTCATTAAGGTGGAAAGAAAACTCTTAGGTCAATCTCAGACTTTCCTCAGACTTCAGTGGGGACCAGAGAATCTGCAGTCAGACGAAGTGAGATGGTTCGCACAGAGCTGCCCTGGCAGGACCCCTTCCTCGTCACTGCAGTGAGAAACCTTACAGACGCCCTGAGTTTGGGGAAAGCGTTAGTTGAGTTCATCCATGAGCACCTGCAAGGGCGCTCAGGATTCCGAGATGAGAAACCTTACAAGGCAATGAGTGTGAGCTTTCTGCCAGTGCGTCCCCCTCCCCGTTCTAAGGGAATTCATACCGAGGACTGCTGTTCCAGGTCCTCAAGGTCAGTGGTGCCCCAGGCCGTTTGCACCGCTCTCTGGACTCCAGAAAACCCACAGTGAGGAGAAAGCTCGGCAAGAGCGAAACAAACCAACAGAACTCTGACTTGGCGATCAGTGAAGCCAGACTTGGGAAAGTTTGTATGTTTCTCCTGAACGTGGCAAAAACAGGAGCTTGGAGCACCTTCTAGGGTTCTCAACAAAAATGGCCTGTTCTAAGGAAAGACCTTCCAAAGTGAATGACAAAATTTCTATCAGTGACCAGCTCTTGTGGTGGTACCCCAGGGAACTCGGATAAGTTCAGACTAATACCAAATCTGAAAAAAAAAAAAAAAAAAAAAGAAACGCCTTGCTTGAAACGCCTACCTTAACGGGCCCCGAGAATGTCGCCTCTGCAGAAAAATCTGCTGTAGTGCGAGATCAAACTGTGAACAATGTACATAATAATAGTTTGCAAAGAGCTGTGCTCATAGGTGGCGGACCCATATGGTCAAGATGGTGTTAATAGAGTCAGGATGGAAACATTTTTAAATACCCGGAAGCTTTTCCTGGGAGGAATTTTAGGGCAAGTCAGAGTAGACCAAATAAATGGGTCGCTCAGGTCAAGATGTTTTCCTTTACCTGAACCACTTAATGATTGCTTTACTTTCCAGTTTTTAAATTTGGCAATCCAATAAAGGAAAGGACTGTAACCTTATACTAGAGGTGTGGCATGTGTTACTATTGGGGAAAGGAGTGTATCGACTTGGCCTCTGTTGATATTTTTTATTCTGGGCTAGATGGGGGTTAGTGTGTTGACAGTAGCATGGAAACTTCTGCTTGCAGTGAGAACCAAGCAGCTAAGGAGGAGCTATCCTGTATCAAAACTCCCCAAAACGCCTCTGGAGCACCTGCATCATGAAGAGGCATGTATTTAGCTTGTTCCTTAGTGTGAGTTGAGGAATACCTTCAAAAGTTTGTCTTAAAACGCCTTGCAGGTTATCACTAGTAATTGAGATTTCAGCTTTAGATACTCAACTCAGAAGTGCAAATTCTAGTTCTTCGTTTATCTTGTTTCCTTGAACGTAATCCTCTCATTTGCTCCTCACAAATTGGTCAAGGAAAGATAAGGTTAAAAAGCCTGAATAGCAAAGGACACAAGAACGCAGTTAATGGAGGGACTAGATTGTATTTTTAAGTATCTTGACTCCAAAGCTGGCATCTTTTCATTCCACCATCCTGTAGATAATAACAGATTAGGGCCCGCAGTGCTATGCCTTTTATTCACTTCAGTTCTGCTAGTGAAAATGAGGATCCTTTTTATTCTCAGGTGTGCAGTCACGACAGAAGGTATATATATAATGCTGGAAATGCAGAAGTTGGAATACTAGAAGGGTAGTTAACTGATTCATCAGAGGTTTAAGGATAAACACTTGTTTTTCAATTTATCCTATTTAACAGGGTAATATGACTATTAGTAACATCCTCTAGAAATACTATGATTAACCCAGGGATTTATAAATGGACATTTCTGGGATTTTTCTCTTCCCGTAAAAGGCAATATGAATATATGATTCGCACATTTGATTTCTAGGTTATTGGAGTATGTTGGTGCTAGTCTGAATCATCTGGTTGATCTTAGCAAATCACTGAACCTCCGAGAATTTGGTACTCAGACTCACAAGAGGTAACTGTGCTCATGACCCTTCGCTTTGATGCCAGTGGCTGGTGGGTGATTTTAATCATCTTTTGGTCCATGAATATAGCTCATAAGAAGGAATCGATTCTAGAGTATTTTTTTTTCTTTTCATTTAGAAAACCACCTGGAAATTTATATGATGCATTTCAGTAGTTTTTATAGTTTTCATACCATGTTGAGTGTGACAGAACACAGTTTTCTCTTTGAAAATCAATGCCTGTCACTAGTGTGTTTGACTGCCGTAACTTAAAATAGTATTGGGTGTATGGCACAGTGACACTGGAAATAAGTATGTGGCTACTTCCTACGATATGGGGAAAGAAACAGTTGGTACTACTGGAAGAATGATGATAAAATTAATCTGTCTGGAAATTGTCTCCAATCTTATTTTTAATTTTTTATTATTGAATCACCGTGAGATATAGTTACGAGTTTTCATGTTGTCTCTGATCTTTAAATTGAGAATGGTCCATCCCTCAAACAGAGCTTAGGATATAAAATAAATGAAGACTTCCAGCATGGAGGGAAGGTGTCAGTGTTCAGACAGCATAGCCTGAGGTTGGCAGGCCCGCTAGGGAGCCTGTCACCAAAACTAGAAGGTCACTTCTGGGAAGGATGGAGGTTCCCTGAAACAGTGCCAACCTAAATCTACCTCAGGTAAGTAGAAACAAGTTGTTTTTTTTTTCCAAGATTTCCGAACAAGATACTTGTGTTCAATGTATTTCTATGCTTTAATGTTTTGTTTTCCCGTAATTCTGAATAAATATTTCTCTGGAAAATTTTCATTTCTGTCTCTACTGTATTAAAATATTAATAAATTCTCCACACTTATATTAGGATGAAGCATTATTCAAGAAGCATTATTCAAGGGTTATGCAGTGTATGCATATGTTGAAGCTATCACAATATACTCTATTAGTAGTTTTGTCTTATTTTATTAAAACTGAAAAAAATGGATGTTCGTTTGTAGGATTGTTTTCCAAACTTTAGTTTTATACCTTTATTCTGAGGACCAGATATGTTTACTGTAGGCAGCAGAATGTTGACATTTGCATTTATGATTCATTGTCTTTAATCCATTCTGCCATTTTATGCATTTTAATTGGTCAGTTCAGAAATTTTGGATTACTAAAGGTGATTATTGAAAGTATTTAATGTCTTTAATACTTTGTTTTTAAGTGTTTCCTTGAATTGTAATTTTTTTGTAAATTTTTTTTTTTAATTTTTATCTATAAAACACTTTATCCTTTCTCTACCCTGAGTGGTAGTCTAGTAGGCTAGAGTATTGCCAGCTAAAAATCATTTTTCTTTAGAACTTGTGCCTTTGCTTTTTTTCAGTATCTGTGCTCTTTCGGTCTTGTATGGCTTCTGCAGAAAAGCCCATGAATAGTCTTATGAGGATTTCCTTATATGCAATTATTTATTCCCTAGATACCTACAGCTTTCTATTCTTTGGATTTTAGCACTTTACGGTGTTCTAGAATGTGCTTGGATTTGAGATTTTTTTAAATATTTGTTTTATGAAGTTGTTCATGATTCAGTAATCCGACACCAACCCCACCACCAGTTCACATTACATTCCCACCACCATTATTCCCAATGTTCCCAACCACCCCTCAAGCCTGCCCCTCTAGCAAGCCCTGAATAATTTATTTCATATTGCTTGTTATAATTTTCTGAAAATGATCAAAAAATATTTCCTAAAAGGTATGCATATATTGTCATATCTCACCATGAAACCATCAAACCCTTGAATAAGAGATTACTAATATATTGTTACTGATTAAGCCTTGTGTGTTTATATTTTGTTACTCCGGATTGGTTGCCTTCTGCTTTCCATCCCATCCAATGTGGTGTGCTACTCCGGATTTATCAGTGGTGTACAGTTGGAAGTGGTACTCCAGAAATTCAAATTTTTTGAGTGGGGTAATACAGCTGGAGTTAAAATCTTTAACTAGTTGGTGGCTTTGGGTTTGGAAGCATCTGGTGCAGCTTGTTGATGTCTTTTGAAATTTATTTATGGGTCTCTGGATCATGGCTTGTTAATGAGTTTATTTAGCCGAGAGGCAGTTCATGGGCATGACTACCAGGCTTCCGGAAGAACAAGGGGACTGGGGGATGTCACCCACCCCCAACTCTGAGAGAACCTGGAGATTTCAGTCACAAAACCCGGGTACCTGAGTTTTTCAACAGTTTCTGGACAAGTTTCATCCCAAGCTGTGGAGTGCGGCCGTGGGCATGGCAGACTGGAGTGCGGAGGTTTCTGGCTGTTTGGGTGGGTGGCGGCCCAACTGCCACTTTAGGATTTTTTTTTTTTTTTTTTTTTGCCATTTGGGTATTTATTTCCTTACCCAAATTAGTAAAGTTCTTGAGCATTCAACTAAGGTTTCTGTTCCATTCTCCTCTCTCCTGGGGCCTCTTTGATGAGGGTGTTGTTCTGGGTAGATCCCCGTCGGGCTCAACACTTGGCATATTTTATAACTGTTCATATGTCTTTCACCTCTGTACTCCCCAACTCACTTTCTGTTTACTACCCTCTAGTATTTAGCTCAACTGCTCAACTGTTTTCTTTTGGGGGTTCCCACACCTCACAGTACTCGGGTTACTTCCAGCTCTGCACCCAGGAATCTCTCCTGATGCTGCTTGCGGATCGAATCCAAGTCAGCTGTGCAAGGCGAGCACCTTGCTCAGTTTTTGTTCTATAAACCCATTATTGCTGTTTCAAGTTCTGTCTCTCCTCCTCCCTCTCCCCCCCTTTCTCTCTCTCACACACATTCCTTTTCTGATTCAGACTTTTAATGTCTGAGGCACACTGTGGTTTCTCAGGGACCTCTTGGCCATGCTTGAGGGTCACCCCTGGCAGTCCTCAGGGGACTCTGCAGTGTGGGGAACCGACTCAGTCTCCCGTATAGAAAGCCTCTGCCCGGCCCCATGGAGCTACCTTGCCAAACCGTTTATTTTTTTCATATTTTAACTTGTCCATTAAAGGAAACTGTATATTGATGTATTTTTAGGTTTCAACAAGTCTGTAATTCAAGCTGTGAGCTAAAGTGTATTCTAAGCCTTGTATTTTCCCCTGTTCTGGTTAAGATGATTGCCATCTGACAGATGATCTCTGAAAATTCAAATCTCTTGCTTCAAACATAAGTGAGACATAATAGAGATATTATGTAGGACAGTATTTAGCAGCTTTTTGTTTTGTTCATGCTAGGGAACCAGCCAGGGACCGAACCCAGTTTAGCGGCGGACACAGCAAGCACTTTCCCCGCTGTACTATGGCTCTGGCCCCTCCGGAACTTTTTTAAAGAGGTGTTTTGTGGGAGCTGAAAAGTTATTTAATCAGCATTGCAGGGTTGAATACCAATGGAGTCTAGTTAAACTACGGAGTTTGAAAAGGGTAATTTTATGTGGTTTCTTGGGGCCTCAAGGTACTATCTGAAAAAAAGGGGGAGGAATTGTCATTAGTAAGCTCAGAGGACAAAGCTCTTTGGTTACCCTAGTGACATCTGAGAGAAAATAGGTTTAATCGGGTAAATATACATCCACCAAAATGATGTGGCAAAAGTTAACATATAACCATTTCATCATAATTAATTTGATTAGTAAAGAATGTGTTTAATCCTTTAAAATGTGTTGTCTCCACGAATTCTAATTCTATAAAGTCAAAGTCATATTCCTCAAATTTATGTGTATCTGAAATCAAAAACTTTCTGATAAGCCCAGGCTATTATACACAGAAAATATACTAGTTAGCCTTGCAGTCAGAGCATGAAAGATTGTATTTTCTTTTCACTGTGACTTAGTTATTGAATCAGGCTGGTAGAATCTAAGAAACAACTAATTCTCAGTAATCAATTGATTATCATCTAAACGTCAAATTCTAATCCTACATAATCTATTAAAATATAAAAATAAAGGCTGGAGACTTCAGGAGTCACCAAGGAGTGTATATCAGGTGCCGAGGACTAAACCCAGGTGCAGTGAGCCCGGCTGGCAGGGTGCGAGGCCAGCACCCTATTTGCAGTACTATCTGTAATTTTTTACTGTCTGGCCACTTGTGTGCTTAAGCAAGATCTTAACAAGATGAGTCAAAGTAGATGAATCCACTTCACAAAGGAACACGTGGTTATCATACTGATGACTGTGAGGGGAACAGCACAAACATCACAGTACCACTTCAAGTTTCACCACCTCCAGATGGACCAGTTTTAATCCATATTGAGACCGTAGATCTCTTACAGAGACACCCCAATTTTCAGCTCCTCCTGTGGAAATGCATGTTGCAAAGTCCCCACAAGAAATGGGCCTGGAGGGCATCCTTTGGGCCCTCCCACCTCCTCCGCCCTGACATGGTTTGAGCCCAACACTCTACCCGCGCCAAGTGTTTGCAACTGGAGTACACAAGCTCTTCTGGAACTTTCGTTCACTCCTCCGGAATGTTCTGGTGACCAGGAAAGGATACGCTGATACACTGAAGGTCCTGCTCTCCAGAGCCAACCACCTTCCTCAGCGCATCCTGTCCCTCCCACACACCTACCGGGAGGTCTCCAGCAACCTCTGCAGGCTTGTTTCGGGGTCACACCTGGGCGCGCTCAGGGTCTGCTCCCTACTCCGTGCTCTAGGCCACTCAGTGCAGGGGACGAGACCCCACTCGCCCACACGTGCATATGTGCAGTCCGCAAATGGTCTCTGCAGCCCTGGGTCTAGCTGCTGTCGCATGCTGGTGGTATGGAAGACCCATACCAAGGGTCGTCTGTTATTTCCTGCCACCCAATATCCCTACAGAAAAGTTCACTCCAAATGCTCAGGCCACACAGGTAAGGCACCTCCGGCAAGCACATCCCGGAGTTAAAAACCCCTGATCTAGGCTCGGCACTCACCAGAGCAGCAGCTGGCCTGGGGCCCGAGAGGGAACAGGGGGTGAGTGAGGGGGCCAGAGAGAGCGGGGGCGAGGTGAAGGCCAGACAGACAGACAGGACAGAGAGTAAAGTGGGGACCAGCGAGAGCGGGCAGGGGGTCGGTGGCGGCCAGTGCGAGGACGCGCTCGCATGTGCCGGACCCTGGTCCCGAGTACAGCCAGGGGTGATCCCGCAACCCCTCACACCCCTGCGTGTAGCCCCCAAACCACGCCGGCCTGGACGGTTCGCAGCAGCCAGACAGGAAGCGGCGCTGGGCTAGGAGGCGGCGGAGTCGGCGGCGCGCGGCTTCTCCGGGGGAGGCTGGGCCCCGAAGATCCTGGCGAGGAGCCCGCGGTTGGAGCGGGCCTGTTCCTGGACGCTGGCCAGGCGGGCACGTTCCCGGCCCCCCGGCCGTGCTGCCTTCCGGGCCCTGAGCTCCTGCTCCGTGGGGCGCTGGGCGAAAGCCCAGGAGCCGTTGGGGCGGGTGGCGTCCCCGTCGGCGGCGAGGAAGCGCTTGCCCCGCTCCACGCTCTGCAGGTAGAAGTCAGTCTCCCGCTTGGCCTGGGCCACCTCGGCCCTCAGGCGCTGCCGCCGCACTTGGCGCTCAAACGCCAGGTGCTCGCTCAGGTGAGCCCAGGTGAAACGGTGCAGGTACTGCGGGCGGGAAAACAAACAGCTTGCACGGGGGGCGGCTCTGAAACGGGGCGTGGGGGGGGGGGCAATGACAGGACAGAGGTGCCTCACCTTGAGGTTCCACAGGTCGTAACGGAAGGGGCTGCGCCTCCGGGCGCCCATGGGCGTGTTGTGCAGACTGGCAGCCACGCGCTTGGCAACTCGCTTGTCCCGGAACTCCACCCAGCCCTCGGTGTAGTCCTTGCTGTACTTGGACCGCTTCTTCCCGCCCGCCGCCGCCGCCGCCGCCTTCTTCTTCTTGCGCTTCACGAACCCGTCTACGTGCCCAAACACAGCAAGCGTCAAGGGGGCCCCGCTGCGCGCACTCGACGGCACCGCTCACTCCCCCACCCCGTCTCCAGGCCGGGCCAGGATCCCCCCACCAGGTCTTGGCCCAGAGGGGGAGGGCTGCGAGACCACCTTCCCACTCGATCTCGGTCCCCCTGGGCCCCTCTCAACTCCGCCAGGCTAAAGCTCGAGCCCTTATTTCAGACCCGCAATGCCCTCCCACCCCAACTCCCATCAGTGCGGGGGAGGGGCGGGGGCGCTGATCACGGGGGCGGGGGGGGGCGCCGATCAGGGACCGTCTCGAGCTGGGACACGATAACGAGACGTGACGCGCGCCGTTTCTAAGAGGCTATTTCTTTAGCCAGCTATCCAGGCTCGCCCCGTCTATCAAAGTCGACTCGGGTCAATGAAAAGGGGGGCGGGGCCGGGGAAGATCCGCAGGTGTATCCGGAGATTCGGGGCTCGGCGGGGTGCTCCGCTCCACCGTCCCCTGCCCCCGCAGCGCCCGGCTGCGAGAAGCTTCTCAGCAGGGCCGCGAGCCGCCCGTCCCCAGGCCGCCGCCGGGGCCCCAGCACTTACCCTCGGGCTGGAAAAACACGCGCCCGACCTCGCCATAGGCGCTAAGAAGGTTCCGGACGTGCAAAGGCCGAAAGCGAGGCGGGAGGTGGCCCAGGTACACAATCCCGGGCACCACCCGCTTCCGGCCGCCGCCAGACGCCTCCTCACACTCCTCCTGCTCCTCCTCCGCCTCTGCCTCCTGCTCTCCGCCCTCCACAGGATCCTGCTCCGCGGCTGCTTCTTCCGAGTCCCCGGCCGCGCTGCCGGGCTCCGCGGCCGCCATGCTTGCCAGTGCCGGAAGCACGACGAGCCGGAAAAAACGCCGCGCGCTCTGTGACGTCATCCGCGCGCGACCGGCCGCTGCGAGGGGCGGGGCCCGTGCGGTCGCCCGGAGTGGGCGGAAGTGGGTCGCGGGGGGCGGTCTCCGGGCTGGACATCCTGGCTGACCTGAGAGCCAACGGAGAGAGCAGGGCTGGTCGCGCTACAACTGGCATCTGACGGGATTTCCAGCAACTCGTCGAACGGGGAAGAGGCCGGACGGGGCCGGCTCTCGCGAAAATTTTGGAGAAGCTACTTGGGGACCGGTGGCAGCTGTCCCGGCCGGCGGATTCGCATTTTACCCGAGGACCGGGTGCCTCTGTGCTTAGGGACTCCTCCTGCCACAAAGTTCTCGTGTATTGTGACTTTTGAAACGTGAACTACCGAAGGGAATAGGAGGGTCCCACCTACCTACATTTAAATATCGACTTTAACGGTCTCGCACTGATGAGACGGAGGGTCAGCCTGGCAGTTTCCCTAAGGGTTTGGACATGTCCTGCGACCATCATGGGTAACCGCGAATATACATGATTAGTGATTAGTATACACTGTAAATCGCGTTGTCGCAGTTTCCCTTCGCCAGCAAAGAGAGACGACACCGGTTGAGAGTTCTTCTGCAGCAAGTTTATTGGAGATCTCCACAAATACACCAGTGGGGGGAGGAAGGCCCCGACCCTCAGAGCGATATCCTTCTTATAGAGAAGACCCCTCACTTCTGACGTGTTGCTCGCCAGTTGGCTGTCCTCCAATCACCCCATGTGGGGCGATGCCGGGGCCCGCGCTCTGGAGGTTGTTTACCACCTAGGGCAGCCGGATGTCGGCGCCATCTTTGCCCCATGTGCTCTGGCTCCCTACAACTCCCCCTTATCTCTTTACTAAGGAGCCGGTCTCTGCGAGAAAGGGGGCGACGGACACCACTGCCTGTATAGATACCAGGGACTGAGGTGGCCTCAACGGGTCCCTCTTCAGGATCCGATGAGGCTCCTCCTGTCCCGCCGTCCGCTTTTCCAGGCAGGGCAAAGTTTTGATGGCGGCCCTATGCAAGCGGCTCGTCGCCCTGGGTCAGGGAGGAGAGAGACCTAGTGCAGTACCATCTAGTCTGACACCCTTCCCTGAGACCATTGCCGGTGCATCCAAACTCGTGCAATGGATCCACAGATCCCAAGTGTGCAGGGGCTACACTCAGCATAAAAGAAAGCACGGAGCAGCTTGATTTAAAGCGGCGATGCCTCCGGCGGGGGGACAGACCACCTAGGCTGAGCAACCATTGGGACTAAACGATCTAAAAAGACTAAGCATCATCACCTACGCCAGCTTACACTCTGCTAAGATTCAATCAAAAACAAGGCACGGTATTATACGGAGGTGCAGAACAGAATATTGTACAAGTATCATACAGAGTCTTCCCCTGGGTAGGCTTGCACCAGGCGGTGATAGTACACTTCCACCTTGCGTGAGGTCAAGGCATTCACCTGATCTTTTATGAACTGAGTTAGGCGCTGGAATGCCCAAGGACCAAAAGAGATCAGCATTAATACTCCAACCAGGGGCCCTAAAAGGGGGAGGAGATAGGGCAACACCCCCCCCAAGCCGACCAAAATGGGCGCTCATAAAATTCATGTCTTCTTTTTTCTAATTCTTCCTGGTGTTTTCTAACCCGGTCCCTCACTATACCCGACTTGTTGGCATAAAAACAGCATTTCTCCTGAAGTGTCAGGCAAATTCCCCCTCTGTCCGCAGTGAGGAGGTCCAGACCTCTCCTATTTTGGAGTACCACTTCTGCCAAGGAATCTATTTGGTCTTGGAGATCCTTAATGGATTGATAAACTTTAGTAACATCGTCTGCTAGTTGTTGGGACAGCTTGGAGTAGGAGGAAAGGGCTGTGGCCAATCCCGCCGAACCCGTGCCCACGGCCGCGGAGACACCCAGGCCCAGTAGCAATGGAATGAACTGCACCGCTCGCTTATGGCGAGGGACAATGTGATCTATAGATGGGATGGGGACTGGCTCATCACCTTTGAGGAAATCAATATCAGGGAGTAGCATAGCTAGCCCACAGAAGCCAGTCCAGTTCTGCGGGAGAAGGGTATAGGCCTGATTGCTGCCGCACACAAAAATGTGGCTGGTCCCTGCACACAGCGGGCCAGTGGTATTAATAATCTGGTCGCACCCAGAGGTAGACAGCGCACCTACATCAATGTCATAAGAATCATTATTAGCAACCTTATAGGAGCAATGACTGAAATTAAAGCCAAGAGGCTGTACCTTAAAGGGAAGGTTGGGAAGGGTGTCAGAGCAGTTGGCAGGAGAGGTGAAGTCATAAGCTAAAGAGGGCACTGCCAAAGGCCAGGAGTCACCATATGGAAGGCATAGCCAGCAGTCCTCGGCCAGGGTGGGGTTAGTAACATTCAGTGCCGAATGTGTGGCGGCCAAAATGTTCTCAGTACTTGGATCCAAATCCATGCCCCGGGGTTTCGGGAGTAGCAGGGGATGATATTCAATCCGAGGAAATTGGGTAAGAATCAGCTGTTAAATTTGCTGCCCCACTGCCACCTCCCGGACCATATCTGTAGGCCCTCCATCGGAAACGTGTAAGGGGGCTCGCATGGGCCAGCATGCATCTCTTCCCACTGGAGCCGTGCATGAGGCAGCAGCATACTTAGGGTTCCCTCTGCTGGAGGGGACGACTGACCAGTCACCCCCGAACGTTCCCTCGTAAGACATATGGGGCTTTGCAGTAAAATACCTCGCTCCTCCTAGGGTACATTCAGAATAGCTGGTATAACACATAGCATTCATCTGGTCTACTATTACACAGTTTGTAGGACAGGGATCCCCCTGTTTAGTGAGCCTGGGCTTATCCACACATTGCCAGGACTGTGTAAACCCGCCCCGTGTGCTAGTGAGCATGGCTAAGTATGCAGTCCGAGTCCCACAGTCCACTGATTGTGAGAATCTTTCTGGGCGTGCCCTCTGATGTCCTCCACGGCACTCGCACGGGGCTCCATACAGCTTCTGCAGAAGTCGGGACGGGTCCACGGGCGCGTCCAGGCCGGCCAAAGCTGGTCTCATGATGGTCAGAAGGTGAAGAATGGGCAGCCACCGAGGTAAGGACCGGGTCATCTGCTTCATGGTGTCTGAGAAAAAAGGGAAAAGAGAGTCCCTCTCAGGGATCGACCCTGGAGCCATCATTTCCCAACGCTTCGCCTGACTCCTCAGAGGGAGGGGCATTGGGGGATGGTTGCCTCAAGGGGCGGGTTAGGCGCTCAGGGATCCAAAAAGGCTGGGCTGCCTCTTGTGGAAATATACAAACCGCGCCTCTGGATTTTATAAGGACAGGGTCTGGGCCCTTCCAAGTGTTATCCAGGACATCCTTCCATTTGGCCAGGGCGGGTGAGGCCCTTGGGGGTGTCACATGCCTGTCAGCAGCGGACTCGCCAGCATCGTCCAAATTCAAAAAATTAAGTACAAACGAGGCCAAGGCAAGGGTGCTTCTGGGGGACCCTATATGATCCCATCCCCCTTTTAGTTTATTCAAGTAGGTTTTGAGTGTTCTATGTGCCCGCTCCACCATGGCTTGGCCCTGAGGGTTATAAGGGATGCCCGTCACGTGAGCGACTTGCATATGTGCACAAAACAGGCGGAATTTCTGGGAAGTATACGCAGGGCCATTATCAGTCTTCAGCACCCGAGGTTTACCCCAGGCGCTCCAGGCCTCCAGGCAGTGTTGGATGACATGGGTGGCTTTCTCTCCCCCTAACGGGGTGGCCACAATCACACCGGAACAGGTGTCTACTGAGACATGTACAAATTGGGTCTTGCCAAAGCTAGGGACGTGGGTGACATCCATTTGCCACATGTGTAAAGGCCTAAGGCCCCGAGGGTTAACGCCCACGTTCCTGACAGGGAGGTACCGAACACAATCCTTACAGCTGGTCACAATTTCCCGAGCTTGTTCTCGGGTAATTTTGAATCTATGGACTAGAGTTCCAGCAGTAACGTGGAATTTCTCATGGAAAGCGCGGGCCTGCTCATTTGATTCTACCAACATGACCAAAGGGCGGGTGGCAGCATCTGCTAAGGCGTTACCCATTGCCATGGGGCCAGGGAGAGATGAATGTGCACGAATGTGTGTGATAAAAATGGGATTACACCGCAGTAAAAGGCAGCTTTGTATTTTCCTAAAAATCTGGGACACAGGGCTCCGATCCTTGATGAGCCCAGCAGTTTCTAGGACCTTCAGGGCATTCACTACATACACGGAATCAGATACCAAATTCAGGGGTTCAGGGAAGCGGGCAAGAACTTCAAGCACTATTTTACATTCCACTATTTGTGGGGAGCGTGGACCATAATTCCTACGGACCACCTGTCCATTAACTGAATAGGTCCCTATGCCTGATTTGGAGCCATCTGTGTAAACGGTGGTCGCCCCAGGTATGGGGTGTTTTACAGTAACCACGGGAAAGATCAATGAATGTAAGGCAGCAAAACGGGCTAGAGGGTGCTGGGGGAAATGGTTATCCATTTCTCCCATAAAAACTGTGGCTAAGATTGACCAGGAATCCTGCTCAGCCATCAATATCTGGCGCTGTTGTGAGGTGTAAGGAACAATCAATTTTGCTGGATGGAGTCCAAAATGTTCAAGAGAACGTTGAAGGCCCTTCAGAGCCAATTCAGCAACTGCAGCGGGGTATGACACGATACTCCTAGAGGGGGAGGCATGGGGATGAATCCAAAGAAGGGGCCCCTCCTGCCACAGCGCGGCGGTGGGGACGCCCTCTGTAGGGAAAACACACAACTGCCAGGGCAGGTTGTAATCTATCCTTGTTAGCTGCGCCTTGCCTATGGCCTGTTCAATCTTTTGCAGTACTGCTCTCCCTTCCATCGTGAGTTCCCTCGGAGAATCTAGAGCGGGATCCCCTTCCAGAGTTTTAAATAGAGGAGCCATTTCACTCGAGGGGATCCCCAGGGAGGGGCGCAGCCAATTGATGTCTCCCAAAAGCTTTTGAAAGTCATTTAATGTGCGGAGATTCCGCAGTTGTATATGGACCCGCTGAGGGGTAATACATTTTGGAAATATTTTAGCTCCTAAGAAGGACCCAGTATCCGAGAACTGAATTTTTTCGGGGGCCAATTGCAAGTTCCATATTTCAAAGGAGTCCTGTAAGACTCTGAATGCCTCCTGTAGAATGTTCTTATCATGAAAGGCCATTAAAACATCATCCATATAATGTATAACATAGAGCTGAGGAAACTGTATCTTAAGTGGCTGCAAGGCACGGTGTACATATAATTGACATATGGCGGGACTATTAGCCATGCCTTGGGGTAAGACTTTCCATTGATATCTAGAATCAGGGCCCTTATGATTGATTTCCGGGATGGTAAACGCGAAGCGAGGGTGATCCGCAGGGTGTAAGGGGATGGAAAAGAAACAATCTTTAATATCAATGATATATAAATACCAATTAGCGGGTATTGCAGAGAGCAGGGGAAGGCCTCGCTGCACAGGGCCTAGCAGTTCCATTTGGGCATTAATAGCACGGAGGTCGTGTAAAAGCCTCCAGCTACCCGATCGTTTTTTGATGACAAAAACCGGTGTATTCCATGGGGAGGTAGAAGGCTCAACACATCCCCTCTTTAATTGTTCTGCTACAAGAGTCTTCAAGGCTTGGAGCTTATCCATAGGCAGGGGCCACTGAGGCACCCAGACCGGGGATGTCGTGGTCCAGGGAATAGGCAGCTCCTCCCCAGTGGCCCTGACTAAAAACCCAGCCCCTTCCTATCGGTCTGCCCCTCCACTTGTAAAGGTGTTGTTATGCCGTTCGATTTCCTACCTAGACCCTCGCCAAGATGATATCCCATCTTATGCATCATCTGCTGAGCCTTTAGGGAGTAGTCGGTTGTTAAGACCATGCCCATCGCTACTAGCACGTCTCTACCCCATAGGTTCACGGGGAGCGGCAACACATAAGGTGTGAAAGTCCCTTCCTTCCCTTCCTCACTACGCCAAGGGAGCAGCTGCGTACTCACATCAGGGCTCTGTGCATAACCTAGGCCCTGGAGCGCATGGTCCGTCTTCACCAGTGGCCAGCCCTTCGGCCACCAATGAGAGGAGATGATACTGCGGTCGGCGCCGGTGTCTAAGATGCCTTCAAAGCGCCTCCCATGGATGGTGAGCGTTAACTTAGGCCTCTCAGTCAGATCTACTACCAAGAAGGCCTGCTCTGGGCTCATCGTCGATGTTCTCATCGGACGGGTCTGCCTGGGGTCCTGAAAAGCAGCTGGGAAAAGGATAACCTGGGCTATCCTATCGCCTGCTTTGATGACAAAGGTTCCCGTGGGGCAAGAGCAGAGAATAGTGAAATCGGCCTGACCCAAATCCAGCACCCCTGGGAAAACAATAAACCCAAGTTTGGTTAGGGTGTTTCGTCCCACTAGAATGCCAAGGCAGCCGGGAGGAGCCTTGGCTGACAGAGTAGCCGGAACAGCCTGCACCCCAGACTCTGGGGTTATGGTGACGGCGGCGGTGGCACGGAGGTCCAGTTGGGTGACTCGGGGGGGGGGGGGGGGCTGGAGAGTGGGCCCTTCCTTGACGAACCTGGTCCCATATTTGTTCGGGCCCTGGGTCCGAGGGCCCCTGAAGCCGTTTTTTGACTCAGTGGGGTGCAAGGGAGGAAGTAATTGGCCCCGGAAGTTCCTAACGGAGCGGCATTGTTCTGCAGGGTGATTCCCTTTTCCACAGCGGGAGCATAATCTGGAGGGGGGCCCTAGGGGCTCGACAGTCCCTTTTAAAGTGACCCGGTTTTCCACAATTGAAACAGGTCCTCTCCTTAAGCGGACCGGAGGTAGGGGGGCGCTGCGCACGAAGAATAGCAGCGGCCAAACCCTCATTTGAGAGAGGGCCTCCAATCTCTCGACAAATTTTTAGCCAATCTTGGAGCCCCTTGCCTTTCCGTGGGGCGATAGCACTCCTGCATTCCTTAGTGGCCTGCTCGAAAATCAATTGTTCAAGGAGGGGGGCGGCCATATCAGAGTCTCCAAAAATACGGGCCGCTGCATCAGTCATCCGAGCTACAAAGTCTGAGAAGGGTTCCTGGGGGCCCTGAACAATCTTAGTGAGTTCGTTGCCCGACTCCCCTTTCGCTGAGAGTCCCTTCCAGGCCTTGATGGCCAAGGAGGAGATTTGCGTGTATACCCCCCAAGGGAAATTTATTTGATCATCAGCATGCACTCCCTGTCCGGTAAGCATGTCAGCAGTCCATGCATGTTGTGAACCTCCTGGGAGTTGCGATTTGCACGGGCTTGGTCTTGGGCCGCATCGTACCAGAGGGCTTTCCATTCTAAAAATTTCCCATTACTGGGGAGCGTGGCCTTGGCCACATCTTGCCAGTCTCGGGGGGTCATCCTATCCCGGGCCAGTCTTTCAAGTAGGGAAATGGTATAATTGGCATTGGCCCCATATTTTCTGACCGCTTCTGCCAACTCTTTAATCTGATTGAATTCTACCTGAGCATGAACTCTTCCATTCCCATCTCCCTCAAAGACAGGAAAGGCTAGTCTCATCTGCTTATGCAGGTCAGCAGAAAATAAAGATGTTCGGGATGCATGGACTCCTTCCGTCCCCCGCGCCTATGGCGGGGGCGGGGGAGCCGAAGGCATAGGGCGCGGTAAGTGCGCTCTGCTGTTTCGGTTTCGATTACGGAGGTCAGGGGGGCGATAGCATGCCGCTTCGTAGCGGTGTCCCGCTTCGTAGCGTGCCGCTTCCTGGTCTAGAATTTGCTCTTCTTCAGAGCTCGAAAGGGAGTCTTCTGAAGAGCTCTCTTTGGGTTTCAGGCTGGCTGCAGCCATATCCCCCCAGGGATAGATTTTCCTCGGCCCACCCGGTCTAGAGCAAGTTGTGCAAACTGTGGGGGGAGGTGCGGCCTCCGCCTCTCCTGCCTCATTCTCGCCCCCTCCGGGCGGTCCCCTTTCCTTGGTTGCGAGTGGGGGGGGGGGGTGAGAACTCTCCCCTCCCCCTTCCCTTGCCCTTGCCTCTATCGGGCACCCTTTCATGCGCGCCTAATCTTTCCGACCGCTCGGTTTCTGACAGACTATCCTGGACCCTTTCTAAAATTTGCCGAGTCTCACTGACGACCAGGGAACAAGCCTCATCCTCTAGACAGTTTTTGACCATCTTCCATATAGCCTTAGTGCCATTTCTTAACGTGCCCTTCTTATGTTCTGCATCTAGGTCCTTCCCTAGCTTGTTCCAACAACGGAGGGTAAGGGACCCGGAGACCGCATACCATGGAGCAACACGGTCTACTCCCTTAACAAACTGTGCAGTGTCCGGCGGGCAATGCGGATGTCCCTCTGACGGAGGAGATCGTTAAGCGTCTCCTGCACAGATTGCGCGGTCCCCATGATGGTTGGGACCGTATTCCGAGCCCTCAGTCCGCCAAGCACGGCTGCTTGTCTACGTCACGCTGACGTGCGGCGGCAGCGTCCCAACAGCAGAAGCAGAACAAAAGCACAATACTCAGAAAGAGGACAAAGAGTGCTGCCACCCCCTAGGTCTCAGGCAGACCTCTGGCAACGAAATCAGGCCGTAGTCTGCCTCTCCGAGCCGCCCCGTCCTGCAGGGGCCTTCCCCAGGGTGCGAATGAAACTTACCCGGCGTCCCGGGTTTCGCACCAGTTGTAAATCGCGTTGTCTCGGTTTCCCTTCGCCAGCAAAGAGAGACGACACCGGTTGAGGGTTCTTCTGCAGCAAGTTTATTGGAGATCTCCACAAATACACGAGTGGGGGAGGAAGGCCCCGACCCTCAGAGCGATATCCTTCTTATAGAGAAGACCCCTCACTTCTGACGTGTTGCTCGCCAGTTGGCTGTCCTCCAATCACCCCATGGGGGGCGATGCCGGGGGCGCTCTGGAGGTCGTTTACCACCTAGGGCAGCCGGATGTCGGCGCCATCTTTGCCCCATGTGCTCTGGCTCCCTACAATACACGCGCATACTTGAGTAGTGTCCCGGAAGCTCTTCCACGACAAAACACTCGAAAGAGAAGAAATGATGGGCCAATACCTCGGATGATGGTTCGCCCGGGCCTGGGGGAGCTCGGCGCCAGCGCGGGGCCCAGTGGACCTGGCGGGCCACGTTCTAAAACCCAACCCAACTGGGTGTTGCTGACCGTTAGTCACGCGCCTGCTGCTCGCGGGCCTGTCACCGGGCTCCCAGTTCTGATGGGTAACGGGAACTCACTTCGCATCCGGGAGGGTCTACATTGCCAGACCCGGTGGCTCGCGGCTTCCTAACCCTCTTGGGAAGCGGGAGAGACTCGAACTCCGCGTCTCGCCGCCCGGACTCAGCCCCAGTGCGCCACACTCGACTCCTTTCGCGGCGGGAACCGAAGCTCCGCGCGGCGCGGCGCGGGCGGGGCTCTCCGCACCCCGAGGCCGGCTCTGGCCATTCCCGGGGTGCCCACCAGGGGGCGCCACCCGCGCTCTCCGCCCGCCCGCCTGCGCCTTCTGTGTTAATTGGAATAAAACCGACTTTTTGTTTAGTAGTCCTCAACATAATCAGGGGTAGAGGGCAGGAATTGACCCTTTATTCACCCGATTTCTCTCTCGTCTAAATACATCAGTGGGTAAAACGAGAATATCCGTTCGCTCTGTGTCCATGAAGACGCTGGGATGGAGTGTAAATTGGGGGTTGTGGGTAACGGGGACGCTGAAATTTTAAATTCTCTAATCCGGGGAGTGTAGTTTGAAATTGATCCCAATTACAAAGAAAATTTATTTTTAAACCTCCGAGAGGACAGGGGCCCGGAACCCAACACCATCTCCCTCAAAGGCCGCGGCTCACCCGATTACCCAATGGAAATCAGAAGCTTTTGCGGACTGAATGTCCTTTCCCGAACGTCCTCCAATTTATTGCCCGGGCGTAGACGCTGCGGAAGCCCCCCTCGGATTGGGTTGGAGGAGAATAACTGCCTTTCCTGAGTATTGGCCAAGGATCTTTTAAGGGTGGAATAGAGAAACCTCAGCCCGCAGGAGAAGGGATTGGCACTCACAGGAAAGGGTGATTGAGGAAAAGGAGGTTGGAAAGTTTGAATTTCACAAATCAAAAGTGAAAACAACCTCCCAGAAAGAGCCCTCCGTCTGCAATCTAATTTACTGTGCCTCTCCTGAAAGTTTAGAAGTGAAATGCCGACCCATTCTTTGGGAAAATATCTGAGTTATATACATAATGGATTTTTACTCTAATAGGTACAGATCCTGTTTTCAAAAACCATCGTCCTTCGAGCCGGATTCGAACCAGCGACCTAAGGATGACTATTAGTCACGCACCTACAGTCCTCCGCTCTACCAACTGAGCTATCGAAGGATTCTGCAAGGGCTTATCTCTCGGAAGTATTTATTATACAATCCCTGATTCAATGTCCTGGTGGTTTTTGTGATAAGGTTCATGTTCTTTTTAAAAAAGTATTAAACATTCCACAGATTCCTTAGAGTGCTAATTCCATGGGTTTGTATGTAAAACATGAAATTTATAATTATGTTGTACTTTAGATATGAGGGTAGTTATGCACATCTCAAATCAAACATGGTCTCCCCTAGGTATACTATAGCTAGGGTGGATGGTAAGTGCCTCTTGGTCCTGACTGATTCACTCCTCTTTCCCTCAGAAGTTTCTAGGTTTGCTCTAAACATGAGTTGGTTGAATTTAATACAAACAACTGGGTTAAGAGGATCTCATAGTTGTAAACTTAACAGTGTTCAAAACATATAGATAGATTACAGTTCTCTTTTCGAAAAGTCCCACGGGAAAATTATAACCAATAAAGAAAACTGTGTAATTGGTTTTGCCTGAGTACATTTTCTTACAGTATTTGTGTGTATACATTTTCTTAGTGGATAAATTATGTTTTATTATATTGCACAATCATACTGAAGTCATTAAAAGTTTAAACCTTACACTTTTTAAAAATTCACAGTTGTTTTAGGAGTCCTACCTCCTTTCACAAGGCAGAAAATAGATGAGTCCTCTTAACAGAGGGGACTCTGCTTAAGTTGAAAATTTGACTACCCAATCCAGCGTCACTGGAAACCTAAACTCCCGGGAGAAAAAGAAGCAACTATTGCCTTAAGTTTTGCAAGGACCCGAATCTAACCCGGCTACCGCATTCACTACCGTTGCCTAGAAAAAAAGTGTTGGTGCCAAGTGAAATTCACAGAAGCCAGAGACGCTAGCTGGGACGAGCGCCCCCTCGTGGCGAAATGTCCACACGCGGTGACTTGAACGAAACGGAAGCAAATCCCAGAGAATCCTCGCGGCCAAGTGTGTCTTCAGTTCCGGGGCCCAGTAGAACCAACTGCCGGCACGTCTGGGGGTGCGGGATGGCAGGTGCTGTTCAAAAGGCCCAACTCAACCCTCTTAGAAATCTGATTTCTCCTCCCGGGTGTACCTGCAGTTCCCTTCCGGCTCCCGGGGCTTCAGGATTCCAGCGTCCCGCTCTCGCCGCACGTCGGGGAAATCCCACGCGCCCTGGGGTCTCGTCCCCACCTGCTACAGGACGGGGAACGGGTGGCGCCGCGGGGCGGGATTGTCTCCGGGCCGGGTGGCCGCGGGGGCTCGGCCGTCGGGCGCCTGGTCCCGCCCGCGCGCGGCTCGACCTTAAGAAGAGGAAGGGAGGAAGAGCGGCGCGGCGTGGCGGGGAATTAGCTCAAATGGTAGAGCGCTCGCTTAGCATGCGAGAGGTAGCGGGATCGATGCCCGCATTCTCCACTTTTTTGACTCTTTTTTTTCACTCCCAGTGATTCCGAGTGCAAACGCTTTCAGCTTGCTCCCATTAAAAAGATCACGAGCCCAAACACTAGCGGTTAGCCTGGCCTATCCGTTACCAGTCGAAACAGCACGAGCTGCCTCCCATCCCACGGGAGTAGAGGCCCTTTCCTGGAAAAGCCACGAGCTTGAGGGTACCTCGCTTTCCACGAGCATCCCGGTCCCCCGACATTCCTTCGTCTTCGCACAGCGCTGGGTTGGGCAAAGGTGAATCCTTGGGGCGTTTCACTCACGTCCTGCAGCCCCACCGGGCAGGAGAGTTGACAAAGCCTCCGCTTCAATTATTTGTGCATTCATCCACATTCTCCCCCCATCGAGTTCCCACGTGTCCGATCTGTTGATTCAAGTTCATACAACAGGAACAAATGATTGCCTTCTTAACGAGAAGGTGAAGAGCCAAAAAATCTAGATGCTTTTGGAGTTTAGTATTTTTTTTTTCTTTTATTGAACCGCCGTAAGTTACAGAATTACAAGGTTATTGATGATTGAGTTTCAGGCGAACAATGTTGCAACATCAATCCCTTCACCAGTGTCCACTTCGCTCTAACAGTCTCCGGTTTTTTTCCTGCTTCCTGGCTTGACTCTGACAGGCACCTTTTTTTTTTTTTTCTTGCTCTCTTTCCCCAGGAGTTTAGTGTTCTTTAATGGTCACTCTCTCTCCTGTAGCCTCCTGGCTCTGTGAGGGGCCACCTCTGCTGCTACCCAATATTGGCATATGGCATTATATGGTCTACATATGCAGGGAAAAGCCTGGAGCGCCTTATCTGAGACAAGAAATTCAGATAAGACAAGCGCCTTATCTATGACAAGAAATTCAGTCCAGGATTATTTTGATAAAATGTTTTATCCTAGACCACTAAGAATCGAATAGATGGGTTTCTTTTAGCTCTCCAGATATTTCTGATACAGACCAAAGTTTGAGCATTACTTAAGGATGAAAAAAATATGGAGCGTGGAAGAAAGATGCAAGAAATTCCCATGCAAGAAATCCTCAAACAGTTCTTTCCTTCTTTGATCTATTATCTTTGCAGCTGGGGTTTCTTCCCTAAGAATCCTATTTCTCAGACATAAAAGAAACCGACATTGGCACAAAGTTTACAAATGTATTCTATTGTTAAAAGAGATTTCTATCACTATGCTAATTCCAGTGTGGGTAGGAAACTCCATACATTCCTTTTTTTCCCCCCTTTCATTTCATGGGGTTTTCTGGGGGCTACACTGCGATGCTCAGGGGTTACTCCTGGATATGCTCAGGAATTATTCCTGGCAGTGCCCAGAGAACCAAATAGGATGCCAGTGATAGACCGCGGATTGGCTGCATGCGAGGCAAGCGCCCCCCCCACACACACCCGTCCCCAGCCTCTGTACCATCCGTCCAGCCCAAACCCCATATATTTCCTTCTTTTATTCCCCCCCCCCGCCCATTTTGGATTTTCTAGCAGTGGTTTGCAATCTTGCAGTGCATTAAAATAACCTTGGAGCTTCAAATACAACCCATGTTTGGGTCCCTTTTCCAGAAAGACCCAGCACTGGCCTTTCTTTCGCAAAATCTCCCCGAGTGGTTCTGAGCATCTCAACATTTCCCGGAAAGACCGAGAATCACCGTCACTTAATTAAATCGAGGTTAGCAACAAAATCCTTTATTTCTTCCCACACCTACAATATCTCCCGAGGCCTCTATTAATCAGCCAATATATATATATTCCCTTACTTCCCATCCTCCCAAGAAGCACAAGGCCAGGGACTGGGGATTCTAATTTCATGCCACTAGGGGGCGTGCCCGCCCCACCTATTACCCGTTCCTTGCAGCAGGCTCCTTCCCCCTCTGATTTTGGATCTGGGTCCTGGGCGGGGAGACGTCTCCGCACCCACAGCCAAACCCGCCTGTCTCTGATCCATCTCAGGCTCAGGCTTTATTTCTCGGCAGCCCCGGCAGTTTGAAGCTGAAATCTCTGATCGTGCGTGTTCACTGTTACGAAGACCAACATAAAAATTAGAAATCGCGGCACGTTATCCTAAAGCAGATGTCGCGAGCAGACATGCAAAGGACAGAAATATTCTCTGCACAAGAATAGCTTAAATTAACTGTCGCGGTCACCTCCCATGGAATCTTAACACTGGACTCGGTGGTCGTAAAAGGAGGAAGAGTAAATACTGGAGCTCGCGTCACAGGGCTCGGAGCCTGCGAAGTAACGCACGGATTTGTTTCAAACAAGGAAGAAAAGGGTCAAAAGAATATTTCAAATTTCATACAGGTCAAAGGCGTATTATAGGGGGCGTGGGGGGGTGTTGAGAGTGTGGCAAGAGGACGCAAAACATGAGTTCCTTCGAGCCGGATTCGAACCAGCGACCTAAGGATGCCTGGGAGCTTCCACTACAGTCCTCCGCTCTACCAACTGAGCTATCGAAGGAAGCACACCACTGGGCCGGCCCGCCGAGGAGGCCATCTCTGCGCTGCCAGGGGCGGGTACGGCCTTGCTGGATTTTGTCATTTATTGATCCATTCTGGCTGTTCTATATCCCTTTATGGTCAACACTCCCCCTCGAAATTGACACACAAAGATCCTCTCTACCTAGGACTAAGGAGAAAGCGGGAGCACCCAGTATTTTAAAATTTTTTACATATATAAAAAAATTAAATTTAAAGGAGGCATAAGGAACAAATACGGGTTTGGCTATGGAGAGTTTTTCCTGTGATGAATGCGTTAGAACAGTCAGTTTTCACTCCACTTATTAATAGGATTTGAAATATTTGAAATTTTAATCTGCAATTTAGACAGGATCATTAATAGAAGAAAAAAAGGAGGAAATAGGAAATAAGCATATGTGTAATAAAATGGAAAGAACGCGGGCCTTGGAGCCCCACGGGTCTGTTTTGAATCCTGTCACTAGCTGAGTGATCTTTGTGCCCTTCCCATGTGGAACAGGAGGGTGATGATAATAAAGATAATACAGAAACCTTGGCTGCATCTTTGGGGGAGATTAGGGTGGAAAGTTTAAGAATATACAGTGCTAGAATATTAACTAGTGGAGAACAATTGAATGCTTAAAACAATAGCTCCAAAAGTCAACTGCATGAAATTAATCATCTGAGATCCAGCTGGAGTGAGATTAAGGAAGGTCTCCTAGATGGGGTAAGGTTCTTATGAAAGGGGGTCGAACTGTAAATTTGAGTGTGAATAGTGCCTAGTATAAACATCCTGTCGATGGTCTTTGGTTCTGATCTCCAAAACAAACAAACCTTTCCCTCAACACTTCTTTAAACTTCCTTCAATGCCCCTTTTTCATTTTTGGTTTGGGAGCCATACCCAGTTTCTCCTGGTGGTCTTGGAAATGTTGCCATAGATTTTTACTTCTAAAGTTGCATTCTTAAGTAAGACAACTCAACAACATTTGTTAACAATATAAGCAAGGGGCCACATGCTTCGGAAAAGGCCTTATGTCTCATGCAATGCAAGAGATTTATAAATCAGAAACTGACAGTAGGATGCGGCTATGACTACTAGCAATTGCTATTCTCTCTGGGCCCTCCTTCTGTAGTCTGCCTAATACCCAGGAAATTGGAATTGGAAGGTTAATTTATCCAGCACAGGGTAAATTAAAGAACCAACCAACTCACAATAGATTGCAATTTGCCAACAAAATTAAATCAAAAATCTGTGTCTGTTTTTCACAGTTCAAACTACATCTCTACCTCCAAATCCTATGAATTTTTACCCACTAGAGAGAAACTGCCCTGTCCTGCCCACTGTTAATTTCTACCATGTTCTTTTTGTGTGTGCAAATCCATGCTGGTTGCAGGATAGGTCAATTTAACCCAGTACTTCCTAGTATTATCCCAGAGAGGAGTGGATTTTTTTATTATTATTATTTTAGGGACTCAGAAATCAGCCCCTTGGTGGTGGGAGAGAGTGCAGGAGTTCAGACATTTACCTTGAACGTTGGAACCCAGGTTACATCCCTGGAGCGGTGAATAGCAGGATGTAATCACTGAGCACTGGGGTGGTGTGACTCCCATTTCTTTCTTTTAAGAAGAAAGAAAGAAAGGAAGGAAGAAAGAAAGGAAGAAAGAAAGAAAGGAAGAAAGAAAGAAAGAAAGAAAGAAAGAAAGAAAGAAAGAAAGAAAGAAAGAAAGAAAGAAAGAAAGAAAGAAAGAAAGAAAGAAAGGAAGGAAGGAAGGAAGGAAGGAAGGAAGGAAGGAAGGAAGGAAGGAAGGAAGGAAGAAGAAAGAAAGAAAGAAAGAAAGAAAGAAAGAAAGAAAGAAAGAAAGAAAGAAAGAAAGAAAGAAAGAAAGAAAGAAAGAAAGAAAGAAAGGAAAATCAGTTTTTGGATCAAATTAATCAAGACATTTTATGTTATGTCCTTGTTTCTTAGTGAAAAACCCCACCATGCACAACTCCTTTTGTCTTTTCTTTGAACCTTTCCTCACCTGGTCTGAGCTTGTGACCACCACACCCATCACTCTGGGACACAGGAAAATGCTTCCACAACCCTCTGGGTTTTTCTGGGGTTGGTAGAATGGTCAACTCACTATCAGAGAGACTAGTAGAAGAAAGATAAATTTAACTGTATTACTATGGAGTCTCTACAATAAATGAGATTAGTTTTAAGGTAGGGTTTTATCCTAAACTAAGGAATGGGGTAGTGGTCAGATCTGATATCTGCTTGATACGAATATTCTGTTTACTAGAAAGAATATTCACCAGTGATTTACCAGTCACACACTGGGGACATTACAAGCCCCGGGTCTTCTTGTAAAGTCTGATCTTCCTTTAAAGTTTTATCTCACCCCAAATATTTTGCTTATTGCTGTTTTCCTAATTGGAAGGGTGTGTATCTTAGTGGCAATAGGAAATTTGTTTTATTATTCCATAATAACTGGGGCGTGGGTCAGAAAGTGGAGCCAACTATTATCAGAACTTTCCAGGAACAAGTCTGAGGTCCCGCCTACCAAAGTTTTCCTTCGGATCATTTCTTCACCTTCTATCTTGCCTTCTTCAATATTTCTGAATTCCTCCCTTGCATTGTGAACCTTTTTGGTGGGGACTGTGCTTCAGAGTCATCCGACAGGACAAATACACAAAACCTCTGCTTGAGTTTTCCATCTCCCGGGTTGCAACAAAATCTACTAGGCCAAGAAATGCGTCCCCGCTAGGGGGCGCGCGATCAAACTCTGACAAAGTCACAAAACAGGTCAAAGAAGTTAAAGCGCCTAACAGTGAGTGCTCCTCAGAGTTCAATCATTTCATACTTCACGTGTGGGCTGCGAGAATTCCTTTGCGGGACTGCTGTGCCATGGCTTCTTGGGGGAGTAGGGGTGCGTTTATCAGGTTGGAAGAAAAAACAAAGACAAAAAAATAAAATGTTTTTTTAAAAAAGGCATTCGCCCAACGTGGGGCTCGAACCCACGACCCTGAGATTAAGAGTCTCATGCTCTACCGACTGAGCTAGCCGGGCGGTTGTGTGAGTGTGCTCCCTAATGTATTATGAGGATGCATACATTCTTTATCTTGTTTTGGGTTTAAAGTTATGACATTTCAGAGGCAAAGGATTCTAAAATTCAAAGAATAGCAACACACTCTGAACTATTAGCATGCATTCCGGCCACTTTCAAGACGGTTTCCCTCTTTTCCCCCATTTTTGACCAAGATCACAAACTTTTTAGAATTCAAGAGTGGGAATCTGGACGGTAAGCAAGACCCTAACTCCTAACTTTGGGCTCCCAGAGCCTGCCCCCGTGCTCAGAGGCAAGGCCCAGAGCACCCCAGTCTCCACTCGCAGCTGGGTCTTGCTGTTGTGTTGGAGGCTTGCTTGCCTCCGCGGTTCCCGCGGCGAGTCAACTCTCACCCCGCCTGTAACCTGGGAGAAAACCTTCAAGGTTTCCGGACTTTCCAAGCCCCCTTTGCTTGTTCATGCTTGCTGTCCTCTACCACCATCACCAAGGCTTTTACACACTCCCGCAATGGGAGAAAGGTGGTGCAATTTTAATTTAAAAAAAAAGGAGAAGAGGAGGAAGAAGAAGAACCCCTGGAATACAGGATTTAGTGGGTTTTGTAAATTTCATTTGTAAGTTTCGTTTACCACTGGCGACGAATGTTTATTGGACTTAGTAGACACTGAACTCGACTACTAAGGAAAGTCTAACTTGTTTCCACGTAGGTTTCCAACCACTGGTCTCCGTGGTCCAGGGATTTTCCACTGCCCTAATGGATTAAACTGAAGGATGAGTAACACTGAGTTAAGTAATCGTAGTACTTCTACATATTTCATATGATTACAAAGGTGGAGCCAGAACCTCTAGCAGTACCAGAGATATGTCTTTGCATGGATCATTTTAGACCTAATGAGAAACTGAATAAAAGTCAAAATAGTTAAAAAAAACACTTCTCTTTTTATTATTTGGAAGTTTTCATTAATTATTGGGATCAAGTATATATTTCTACCTAAGGCGCGGTATGGAGGTTTAGTAGTTTTATTTAATAGTGACTTACCATTTTCCGTTCAGTGAAAGAAAAATTAAATATTGATTGCGAGAAACTAGATGGGGGAAAATAAAAACAGGGCTCGTCCGGGATTTGAACCCGGGACCTCTCGCACCCTAAGCGAGAATCATACCCCTAGACCAACGAGCCAGATACCTAGTAGGGTCTTTCTTAAATATATTAACATTCAGCAAATTTATGGCATCCGTATTATTTGTTTTTCCTTTCCACCAGTTCCTCCTTTTCCCTTCCTTTAATGTCTTTGCAACTTCTTACAGTTTTTATTTTATTTTTTATAGTGTGATTTTGTTTTACAGTTTAACTTGGTGTTAATTCCTCCCTGCGTTTTCACTTGTAATTGACATGCAACATATTAGTTTAAGTTGTACAATATTGACTTAGTACATATTGTACATGTTACTTCAGTAGGCTCAGGTAATCTGTTACCTAATACCTGTCTCAGTTACAAAGTTTTTCTTGGCTGAAAACTTTTACGATCTGTTCCTGCAACTTCCAAATACACAGTCCAGAATTGTTAGCTAATTTATAGACTCTCTGCTGTGCATTACGTCTCCAGCATTTATTGTATAATGTGAAGGTGAAACTTTTTAACACCCACACCCATTTCCCCCTCCTCAGCCCCATCTTTGGCAACCGTCAAGCTGTTTCTGTGAGTTCGGGGTCCACAGATACGTGATCCCCTGCAGTTTTTTGTTTTCATTCCTATTTTTAAACAGATGAACGTGGCTCTCAGAACTTCTCCAGATTTTTCAGCAGCCCTAAGTGCTTCCAGGGACTAGAAAAGGCCTCGAGGTCCTAGCCCACTTGCAGGAAGGAAATTGACAAGGCATGTGCCCTCACTCAGAGGTCTGAGCATTCTCTCCGATCTCTTCCCCCCGAGCACTGTCGATGAGCTCCCGCACTCACTTATCAGCGCGACACCGTCTGCTCGCACGCTTCCACAGTCCTGGTGGAATTAATAGATTTCGGCGTTTTCCACGAAAACGAGCGCAACGTTGCTCATTTCACAAGAGATGAAGCTATAAGGTCGCGAATACTGAAAGGGAATTGTACAGGGACACTGGGGAACCAATTAGGCGGGGGCGGGGGGGCACTGGGTTTGCTGGGAAATGAGATTGATTTCAGAAATGTAACTCAGCAAACGGACAGAACGCGACTGCTGACTCCGCTGTCTTGGACCCACAGGTGGGTGACGGGGGGGTCAGACAGAATCTCACGATGGGTATGAGTGATGATCACCCCCCACAAGAGTCATCAGCACTAGAGCAGGCCGAGCACCGCCAGGTGAGAACCTGGGAACCGCAGTTCAGCTGAAATCTGTTCTCGGAGAACTTTCCCAGCGTTGTTGGCTGCTAGAGAAATTGATACCATTTTTTCCCTTCTCATGAATTGAATCACTCCTAAGGTCTCTTCCTGCTTCCACCGCCCCCCCCCCCCGAGCAAAAATTTAGAAACTCTGCCACAGGAAATTACCGCCGTAAAGCAGCCTGAAGACAATGCTCTCGTCTTCTAACTACTGATGACAACCAGAAAAAAAAAAAAATTAAAAAGCAACTGTGGCCCGTACGGGGATCGAACCCGCGACCTTGGCGTTATTAGCACCACGCTCTAACCAACTGAGCTAACCGGCCAACTGCGTCGAAAGCCTCCGAAAATCGTTACAAGAAAATGCTGCCATTCTTTCGTTTCGCTGTTTATTTCTGTACTGTTGTTTCTTGTATTGCTGTTTATTATAGGAAGCAGCATGGCGCGTCCTAACGGCTGAATTAGCTCACACAAGTGAGCTTCATTCTTTCTCTGACATTTTTCATGTAATTTTCTTTTCCCGTGCCACGACGCAGCCCAGAGTGTTAATATAACTCCTTCGTGTACCTAGTCTTGATTGTTAATGCCTTAAAAGCCCGAGGTTCAATGACGGGTTTTGAGCAGTTTTCCAGTTTGCTCCTTTTCGGCCATTTCCCTCTTGATTTTGCTTTTCTTCGATTTAAAAAAAAAAAAATGTTTTCCTGTCCAATTTCATTTGTTTCAACAGAGATATCAAAAAATATTCTAAAATAGCAATTTCCCTTTTGCATATATTTGCTCTACATGCCACGTCCAAAATAGGGAGGAAAGGAGTGAAGAGGTAGGTAAATTGGAAAACGCATTGACAAACACTGACAACTAAAGAACCAAGCGACCATAAAGGAAAAACGGCTTGGAGATGCCGGGGATCGAACCCGGGGCCTCATACATGCGAAGCATGCGCTCTACCACTGAGCTACATCCCCAGCCCTAAAAGCCTTTGCTTTAATACTGTCCCCAATTCCTTGGCCCTTATCTCCGCCCTCTGGCGCGGGCCCCTGTCGCCGCCCTCCCTCACGCTCCTCTAGGCCTTCGTAAACGTGGAAATTCTGGACAAGCAGAAGAACCTTTAATTGCTCATGATGCATCTTACCTCCACGTCCCAAGGGCGGAAACCTCACAGTCACATGTTCCTAGATACCCAAGGATGAAATTCCCTGCCTAGATCTGACAAGCAGAAAAGGAGCAAGGTCTCCTCTTCTTAAAAGCTTCTTGCTTTTAAAAGCTTCGTCTCCAACCGTTTCTCCGAGGACAGCAAAGACCCCGCGTAAGACCAAACCTCTCCTCTTCGGCGACCTATATTCAGGTGTCCAAGTGAGGCTCTTTATGAAAATATAATAATAATAATAATAATAATAATAATAAAGATGGCTCGGATTACCCACTAAAAACTCCGGCATCCACTCTATTCAGCTTCCTTTGGTCTGCACTCAAATGTAGGTTACTTGAGATCTCTCTCTAGGGAAGCCTGGGAACAGACTAAGTCAGCACTCTGCAGTTCCTGACTGCTCTGAATCGTGCAAATATGGTGCAGATCCACGATACGCCAGAGCATACACGGTGGAGAGAAAAGAAGGTGAGGAGGGGGAAGCCCCACCTAACATAAGACTTTTGGTTGTGAATCAGTTTCTCTGCTAATTTTGTTTGTTTGTTTGCTTGTTTGCTTGTTTTGTTTTTAATGAAATCCCAGGTGGAATCTGTACAATGCCGCGCCAAGTCGAACGATACATTGACTATAGACGATACGGGCGCAGAAAGCAACGTGAGCCCGGATAGCTCAGTCGGTAGAGCATCAGACTTTTAATCTGAGGGTCCAGGGTTCAAGTCCCTGTTCGGGCGTCCCTCTTTTCTTTGACATTTCTTTGTATATAGGTCCCAAAAAGTAACGGGGAGAAACCTGGAAACAAATCCCATTCATTCTTTGTATATATCCCAATAAAAAGTAACGAGGGGAGAAAGCTGGAAACAAATCCCAAGTACAGAGAAGTCTAGAAATACAAGATCTGTTCTTTGTCTATATCCCAATAAAAAGTAACAGGGAGGAAGGTAGTCCCATTCAGACTGATTTCTCTGAAAATTGAAAATGAGTCCAAAGTACATAGCAATCGAGAAATGGATAATCTGTTCAGTATGACACAGGAAGCCACTATGAACGCTTCCTCTGCAGCTCCTGTAACACCAATGTGAGGTCAAATGCTGAAAAATAACCGCGCAGATGGTCTATACAGCTGTTCTTTCTCCTTTCCATTCCGTGCTTTGCTCAGCCCTGAACACCCAGATAAAGAGGGTGCTGTTGTCAGCACCCAGAACCCAGCACCCAGGGACTTTGGCCTTTTCTAACCATAACCTTCAGCTTGGAGTGTAGCTTACATCTGAACCCAGACATCCATAGGTTTCGGGAACAAAAGTTGCTTGAATTACCACTTACTTGCCTTATCATACACAGAGCATATGTGGAGTCTAGAGCATTCTTAAGGATCACGGGTGCTAGCACCAGGAAATAGATTTCTCCTCGGGGACATATTGGGCTTTGAGGTGACCATGAAGATGAAGGTTGGTGCTGAGTACGGGCTGGGCTGAATAACTAACGCACTCCCCTCCTTTCCCTAAACTCTAGAGAGAACCAAAGGCTCGAGTCACCTGAACAAATGGGTCCAGATGCAAGCTCAGGTGTGGGGCGGGGTCACTGAGAAAAGCTTTGGAGTTTGCCCAAAGCAGAAATTTCATCTTGATGGATCTGGAAAGATAACAAAGTTGACTTGATATTTTTTCCCCCTCTTGCTATTAAAAACTCCTCCGAGATAGACATGGAGAGTATCCTGCTGAGTGAAATGAGTCAGAAGGAGACAGACATATGTAGAATGACTGCATTCGTGTGTGGTAGGGGTGGGGTGTGGGCGGAGGGTAGGTAAGATAGAGAAGGGAACAGTATGACCCAGTATGACAGTACCTGCTGGAAACGATCACGCTGGACAAGAACTGAGTGTTAAAAGTAGGTGTAAAGGGATATTCCTGATAACTTTTCAGTAAAACCGTAATGCCCAAAAGGGGGGGGGGGGAGAGAGAGAGAGAGAGAGAGAGAGAGAAGAAAAGCATGTCATAGAAGTATACTGGGATACTGGGTGGGGGTTGGAGGGTGATTGGAGGGTGATGGGAGGGAAACTGAGGACACTGGCGCTGGGAAATGTACACTGGTGGCAGGATAGGTGTTGGGACACTGTATGACTGAAGCCGAATCATGAACAGTTTTGTAAGAGTCTATCTCACAGTGATTCAATAATTTTTTTTTTTAAATCTCCCAAGGAGCAACAAAATCTCTAGAAGAAAAAAAAAAAACTTCAGCTGCTTTTGGTTCCAATGTCAGTCAGGTCAGCCCCGCTGTGAGGGCCTTGAGCGACAGCCTCAGAGAAAGTCAAGCTTTCTGCTGTAAGAGAACTGTTTGAGGAAGAAGGACTCAATGTGATGGTGACTGCTGGAAAGAGCACATATGAAATGTGTGGAAACCTTATTACGCTCAACAATGATGAGACCAGAGATCCAGGTGGATCCCCACTTATATATAAAAATAATTCAAAAGCATGTGCCAGGAGTAATTCCTGAGTGCAGAGCCAGGAGCAATCCCTGTATGTGCCAGGTGTTACCCAAAAGGCAAAAAAAAAAGGATGTGCTAAGAGTTCTTCCCATCAGAAGGATACTCAGAGCTAAATCCTTTGTGTGAAGTTCGCTTTCAGTCTGTCCTTGTAATGACGGACAGTGTAGTAATGACATCAAAGCTCACAGCTTTTTTTTTTGCTTGGACTGTTCCCCACCTCTATCCTGAGGGGAAGATTTTTCTCGCTGCATCTGGGATTTATACAGAAATTTAGCATATTTTTCACATATGAAGGACTAGATTAGGAAGTTCTTGTGTCTGTGTCAACCAAGAAAGTCAGACCTTTTTGGTTTGTTTGTCTGTTTTAGAGCCACACCCAGCGACACTCAGGGCTTTCTCCTGCCTCTGTACTCAGAAATTCTTCCAGGCGGTACTGGGGGACCATATGGGATGCTGGGGATTGAACCCCAGTCGGCCATGTCCAGAAAGTGTTCTACCTTCTGTATTATGGTTCCAGCCCCAAATCAGACATTTAAAAAAAAATCACAGTAGTTTCATACTTGTCTCATACTTGGGCTAGAGCGATAGTACAGCGGGTAGGGCGTTTGCCTTGCACGCGGTCAACCCAGGTTTGATTTCTTTGCCCCTCTTGGAGAGCCTGGCAAGTTACCAAGAGTATCTCACCCCCACAGCAGAGCCTGGCAAGCTCCCCGTGACGTATTCGATATGCCAAAAACAGTAACAAGTCTCACAATGGAGACGTTACTGGTGCCCGCTGGAGCAAATCAATGAACAACGGGATGACAGTGACAGAGTCTCATACTTAACATATTGAAATCAGGGGCCTGAGTGATATTACAGCAAGTAGGGTGCTTGTTTTGCATGCAGTTCATCAGGGGTCAATTCCTAGCATCCCAGGGGTAATTCCTAAGTATAAAGCCATAATAATCTTTGGACATTGGATAGATTCAATATTATCCAAAGATATTATCCAAAGATAATAATCTTTGGACATTGCTGGGTGTGGCCCTCCCTGCTGAAAAATAAATAAATAAAAGTAATCAGAAGACAAGTGTCAATGTTCACTGTTCAATTAATTACAAAGTACAGATAGTACTAGCCAGCAAACTGTGTTGGGGCGGGACACACACCTGCTTTACTCCTGGCTCTGTGCTCAGGAATCCTTCTTGATGGTGCTTGGGGGAACATATGGGATGCCAGGTGTAGGATAACACTGGTTTGTCCTCTCTCCCTTGCTACCGGGAGCTTAGGTTTTTCGGGTGATACCCATCACAGTGCTCCTGAAGCTCTTCCATTCCTCTGTGTTTATTGGAATGTAGCTCTAAACGTTTTAGGACAACATTGGTTATGTCCTGTTTCCCTTGCCACAGGGAGCTCAGGTTTATCACAGTGCTCCTGAGCCACTCCATTCTGGTTCTGTGAGAGTTTTGTGATGTAGGAATAGAACTACCTGGCCCCAGGTCTCAGCCTTCCTGACCCACCAAGGGCGGGGGGTGTGCACTGCAGGGGTGAGGTGACACCAAGGACGGAGGCCCTAAGTGTCCTGCAAGAGTTGACAGCTTCACAGTTGTAGGGCTCAAGAGGTGGCATATTGGGGAGTGGGGAGGGGGGTGTACTGGGGTTCTTGGTGGTGGAACAAGTGTACTGGTGAAGGGGTGGGTGTTTGATCGTTGTGTGACTGAGACTTAATCCTGAAAGCTTTGTAACTGTTCTCATGGTGATTCGATTAAAAAGAAAAAAAAAAGAGGTGGCATATTGGGTGCCAGATACTACAGGAGGTAGGGTGTTTGCCTTGCACGTGGTCGTCTAGGGTTCGAGCCCCGGCATCCCTCTGCACCACTGGGAGTAATTCCTGAGAACAGAGCCAGGAGTAACCCCTGAGCATTGCCCGGTGTGGCCCAAAAAGAAAAAAGAAAAAAGAAAGCGAGGTGGAGTATCAAGGTGTTTCAGGGTCATTTTCAGGAGCTGGTGTGGAAGACACTGGAAATTCTGTGACCTGCTGAGAACTCAACAAAGAGGACTGAGGGCAAAGTCCAGGCCCTTCCTTCCTCTTCCTGTCCAGCCCACCCAGACCAACACGGCACCTTTAATCCTCACATCTTACAAATTCACCAGCACTGCGGCTGCTTCGTATCAGGAACCCACTTTCAAGCTATTTATTAACTCGATGCTAATTGATGGGTTCCTAGATACTGAATGTCACGGCCCAGTGAATCAAAAGTAGGCAAGGGGACAGAGCAATGGTGCGGCTGGGAGGCTGTTTGCCTTGCACACGGCTGACGTGGGCTCGTTCCCTGGCATCGCATATGGTCCCCCAGGAGTCAATCCTGAGTGCAGAGCCAGGAGTAAACCCCGAGCATTGCCGGCTGTGAGCCAATGGTTTAAAGCCTGATTTCCAAGCATGTTCTGTTTGTCAGGTCTGTGCTGAGGGCTTATTCCTGGTTCTGAGCTCAGGGATCGTCCTGGGAATGCTCAGGGACACGTATGTGATAGGGATGGAAGCTGGGCAGGACACACACAAGGCCACATACAAGGCAAGTGCCTTCCCCACTCTGCGGCCGTTCCAGTTCCATTTCAACAATATTTGTCCAAAAACTTAGCACCCTTGTAAGAAACAGTAACAGATGTTGCTAGACACACTAAAATTTTAAATTCAATAGGCCTGCGTGCCCGGGAATAGACTGTGCTTTCATTGCTGTGTGTGTGTGTGTGTGTCTTGGTTTTGGTTTATGTCCAGGAGCATCAGGATTACTCCAGGCTCTGAGCTGGGAGCACTCCTGGTGGTGCTCACGGACTGTATGTGGGCCCAGGGATAGAACTGGGATTGGCCACAGTCAAGGAAAGTGCCCTGCCTGCTGTGCAGCTCTCCAGCTCTCATTGTTCTGCAGCTTCCCGAATCCAATCGCTCTCCCCCTCACTCTGCAGTTTTCCCCTTTGTGCAGTGTTTTTGCCTCTCGGAGAGCCCGGCAAGCTACCGAGAGTATCCCGCCCGCACGGCAGAGCCTGGCCAAGCTCCCCGTGGTATATTCAATATGCCAAAACCAGTAACAAGTCTCACCATGGAGACGTTACTGGTGCCCGCTTGAGCAAATCATCAATGAACAATGGGACAACAGTGCTACAGTGCTACTCTTCTCTCTTGATCCTTCCCGTGCTCCTTGTATTTCCTCTGTTTCATCAGAGATCTCCTCACATTCTATCACCCACAACTTGTTTATTTACAGTCCCCTGTCACAGAAATTTGTCACAAGAATCAGCTTAGTGAGGTCAGACTTTCCTTAATTGTTCACTAGATTCCTGGTGCCTGGGCAGTACTTAACAGCCGCCCTCCCTCCCCCCACAAAAAAACACATAAGGACTATCAAGAATAGTTGTTTTCATAGAGAATAGATAGTTGCTATGTAGAAAACCCCAGATAGTACAGATATGGAAATTTAACATTTTGTAAAAGTTGCTGAATATAAAAACTTAGCTAAAAATAGAAAATGCAGTAACTACAAACTATACGATACAAAAGAGTATCGAAAAGTAGAGTGTGGCTGGAGATAGCACAGCAGGGACAGTGTGGCCTGGCACGTGTTGACCTGGATCCCCGGAATCCCATATGGTCCCCAGAGCACTGCCAGGAGTAACCCTGAGCACGGTCAGGTATGCACCCCTCAAAAAAAAAAAGTATAAAGTCCCTAGACAACATAACGAAAGAAGGCATTTGTGGATAAAATTATAAAAGTTTATTGAAAGCCATTGAAAATACCTAGATGGAAAGCTCTACCTCACTCATGGACCGGAAGCTGCGATGTGATGATCTAATAAGTTCAATACAAATCCAATACAATGCGAACATTCTTTTGAAAACTTGTGGGTTTAATTCCAGAAGTTGTATGGAAAGGCGAAGGCCTAAGAATAGCCAAGAAACATCCAAGAAAGAAAAGTTGAGGGCAGTGGGATTTCTCCTGACCCAGCGGGGCCTTTCTTTTTTTTCTGCAACTGGAGCACACAGAATTGTGCAGTACTGCCTCAGGGCGAGACACACCGACAGTGAGCAACCCCCACCGGCCCAATTTATAAATCAGTGTTAGGGATTAGTAGGTGGAAGGAACTTTTCAGCAAACAGTGCTGAACAACCATTAACCCATACAGAAAAAAAATATATATTGAACGTCTAGCTCACATTTTCCACAAATGTGATAAGCAAAACTATAAAACTTTTACAATGCAATAAAGAATATCTTTAGAACTTTGGGCAGAAAATAAGGCCTCTGCTCCCATTGCCAAACCGCCTTGTAACCAGCTTAACGAAGCTCCTTTTCAAAAGCACTGAATTCCCACAGGACACGGGCGACGCGACGAACCCCGACAGTTCACACCTTCCAGACTCCCTCCCCTGCCGGAGCCACAGTCTCTGCTACTGCGGAAACGCAGGCGTTTTCCGACGGGGCGGCCCGTGCCCGGCCTCAAACTGCTTTGCTCAGGTCCACTCTGAGCTGGAGCCGAGGCCGTGACAACCGCAGCGTCCGCTGCCCGACGGTGCCCGGGACACTCTGGCCAGCAGCCCCCTCTGCGGACCCCCCGGCGGGCCCGGGCGCTGGGCCAGACGGAGCCAAGGCCGGGGGGTGCCAAGGCCACTGCAGGGCTCTGGGTCTTGGCATCGTCTACGCTGCCGGCCGAGAGGACGGGACGTGTCTCCTGCACCCAGGTGGGGGCCTTGCGCCCCCGTGGGGGACGGGGGTGTCCGCCGGACGGTCGCATCTAGCAAAGCCACACAAACTCCGGCCCGTTGCGACCCGGCTTCTGGGCCCTTCTCCTAGTGGCACTGGCCCTTCCCACAAAGGACAACGACGAAGTGTGCTGTGTGCTAGCAACATAACTTAAAGAGGGAAACAGGAAAACAAACCAACCGAGACCCCTACATTTTTAGAAAACTGATTGGAAAAGAAAAGCCCCTCGCACGGCCGAGTCCCACAGCGGGCGCGCCCGCGGTCCCCTCACTTGGCGTCGCCGGCGCCCTCGGCTCTCTGCGACGCGGCGGCGGCGTCGCGGCCCTTGGCGGGGTTGTTCCCCTCCTTGGCCGCCTCGGCCTTGCCCTTCCTCCCCTTGGCCGGTTTCTCCCCCTTCTTGGCGGGGGTCTTCTTGGGCCGGGGCTCTGCCTTCGGGGGCGCGGGCTTGGCCGACAACCGCGCCGACCTCCGCTGCGGCTCCTCCTTGACCTTGGCCTTGTCCCCTTTGGCGTCGCCTTTGGCCTTCCTCTTGGGCATGGTGGCAGCGGCCAGTCCCGAGGGCGCCTCCGCGGGCCTCACGCTGCTGGGGAAACGGCTCCTGAACGACACACAAAGCGTGGGGATGAGGAGACGGGCACACACAGGGACCCGCGGTGTGCGCGCGGAAGACAAACGCATTCACTTCGGGCAAAGGCGGGAGATTATCCAAAGCACTTTCACTGATGGGTGTTTTCCAGGGAACCTTGGGGGAGGGGGAGGGCCTACACACAGGACCCCCACAGGAATGGTTATTGCAAACCACGTATTTTCAAAGAACTAAACCTCACCCACAGTTTTTCTTTCTTAGTCTTTTTCTTTCAAGTGGGAACCACACCCGGTGATGCTCAGGGCTTACTCCTGACCCTGCACTCAGGGATCACTCCTGGTGGGCTCCGGGGGGATCATTTTGGGGGTACCCAGGAGGGACCCCGTGCTGGCTGTGTGCAAGGCAAATGCTCTCCCCACTGCGCGGTATCTTTTAGCCCCCAATTTCCTTCCATAGAAGAGATACACCTGTTAGGAACTGTGCCTAGAATCTGATTCAGCAGCAGCAATGAATAGATCATAACTAAATACAAACTATGAAGGGTTCTAGGCTAGAGATAGCATGGCCGGTAGGACATCTGCCTTGCATGCATTCATCTGAGTTTGGTCCCTGAGCACTGCCAGGAGAGCTCCCTGGGCGCATGTGGTATAGCCCCCAAACCAAGGAAAAGTCTGGACAAGTTATAGAGGGACAAAAACTCTTAAAGGGGCTGGAGCAATAGCACAGCGGGTAGGGCGTTTGCCTTGCACGCGGCCGACCCGGGTTCAATTCCCAGCATCCCATATGGTCCCCTGAGCACCGCCAGGAGTGTGACCCAAAAAGCAAAAAAAAAAAAAACTCTTAAAAAAAATCCAACTTTGATTTATTTTTTTGATTGATTTTTTTTGACCCAAAAAGAAAAAAAAATTTGAATGGGGTGATGCAAATGAAATTAAATTTTTAACTGGATGGTGACTTTGGGTGCCCCAGATTACTCAACCTGGCATGGGGTCCGGAAGCATCTCTACTGGCCCCACTTTTTTTTTTTCTTTTTAGGTCACACCCAGCGATGCACAGGGGTTACTCCTGGCTCTGCACTCAGGAATTACTCCTGGCGGTGCTCAGGGGACCATATGAGATCCTGGGACTCGAACCCGCGTTGGCCGAGTGCAAGGCAAACGCCCTACCCGCTGTGCTATCACTCCAGCCCCTGGCCCCACTTTTTTCTACTAGAAGATGAGAGAGGAAGTCAACAGAAACAGGTGAGCTTCCGTTCTTGGCCGCACTACCCTCAAGAATGGACATGGCACCCCACCGGCCTCCCATCTCACTCTGAAACTGTGGTTCTTGGCCCACCCCGGAGTGGGAATGACACAGTGTGTTTCCTGGGTGCCGTCTTCTTCGTGTTCGATCCCTGCGGGCCATCCCAAGCAGTGACCCCATGACGGCCACACGTGAAAGGACAGAACACAGCAGGTGGCAACAAAGGTCATTTCAAGGAGACCATGCCACCAGCTGGATGCTGCACCTGACAAAGGAAATAGAAATATATTCCTCGAAACTCACCTTGAAGAATCTTCTCAGGAGTCGGGGCGGCTGACTCTCCAGAGACCTTACAGAGGAGACAGATGGACAGGTATAAGAAAGGGTCAGTGGGATAGAAAGTCATTTTGTATCCTTGAAGGCCAAAGAGAATTTTGGAGGGAGGAGTTCTTGCCACATGCTGCTGTTAACTTTACAGAAATTATTTGAGGAGGAGAGGGGCTATTTTTAAGGCAATGAAATTATTCTGAAAGCTGTTTGTTAGAGTGGATCCATGAAAATAGCATTTGGGAAAATCTAGAGGACTGTGTTCAAACTGTGATCCCTAATGGAAATGATGGGCTTTAGTTAGTAACAATGTATAAATTAGTTCATCAAGGTAATAAATGTACCATACCAACGTAAATTGTTAATAATAGGAGAGACTGAGGCAGGGGAGGAAAAGTATATAAACTGCATAGAAAAATCCCTGCATTTCTTTAATTTTTCTACAAACCTAAAATTACCCTAAAATATTTATGTCTACCAAAGTAATTTTTTTTTTTTATTTCAGAATTAGGGATGGAGTGTGGGATGGGGTTGGGGTGGTGGGAGGGATACTGGGAACATTGGTGGAGGAGAATGGGCACTGGTAGGGATGGGTAAACAATCACTGTATGATTGAAATGCAAACACAAAAGTTCATAAGTTTGGAACTGTACCTCACAGTGATTCACTAATAAAAAATTTTAAAAATTAAAAAATTAATTTTTTTTTAAATTTTAAAAAAGAAGTAGGGCTGGATAGTACAGAGGATATGATTCTTGCCTTGCTTGCATTTGACTCAGGTTTGACTGTTACCTGGCATCCCATAGGATCCCATGACCCTGAGCACGGCTGACTGTGGCCCCCACAGCCAAAAATAAATAAGTCAATAAAATTAAACTTAAAAAATTAAAACTCAAAAATATTAAAATAATTCAAGAGGGTTAGGGTATAGCTCAGTGGCAGAGGACATGCTAGGCATATGTAAGGCCTTGAGTTCCATCCCGGGCACTGCCCACACAGGTCTGGCCTCTAGGAAACTATGGACTTACTCCTGGTTCTGTGTTCAGGAATCACTCCTGGCAGGGCTGTGACACCCATGGGGTGCCAGAGATTAAACCCAGGACAGCCACGTGCAAAGCAAGTGTCCTGTACTAGCTCTCTCTGCCCACAAACATTTTATTCTTTCTTTTTTTTTTTTTTGGCTTTTTGGTCACACCCGGCAATGCACAGGGGTTATACCTCCTGGCTTTGCACTCAGGAATCACCCCTGGCGGTGCTCAGGGGATCATACGGGATGCTGAGAATCGAACCCGGGTCAGCCATATGCAAGGCAAAAGCCCTACCCGCTGAGCTATTGCTCCATTCCCAAACATTTTGTTCTGAAAAAAAAAATAGTAATAATGTTAATTAAGAAGATACAGACATCACAGAATTAGTAATACTCCATCATGCATGTTAAAGAAAAACTTATGAGTTGGCAATTTTTTTTTTTTTAATCTGGGGGTGGGAGGTTACACCCAGCAGTGCTCAGGACTTACTCCTGGTTCTATGCTCAGGGATCAGTCCTGGCAGGCTCGGGGAACCGTATGAGGTACCAGGAATCAAATCCAGCTCAGTCACGGGCAAGGCAAGAGCCCTATCCACTTGAAATTATCACTACTGGCCCTCAAATAAAACTTTTAGAAATGCTATAACTTTTGGTGCTCCAGAGATAACATTTTCAGTATTATCACTATCAGAGAGAAAAATTAAGATAGATACTGAGGTCATTTTCCCAAGACATGGCAACAATCTTTAACTTGGAGCTTTAACAATTCCCCTTTGTTAAGATAAATCTTCTAAGGAGAAAAATCACATTACCAGAGAACAAATTAGTGAGCTTTTGAATTACTCATTTTCTTAGAACAAAATACTTGTGGCTGTTCTCAACTCATTTAACACAGTGACGTCAGTGCTGCAATTTGTACTAGTTAATTAAGCCGCATCCAAGAGCAAGCCACTGGTGGTCCGCGCCATGTCACCACCGTGAATCAACAGGGCTTGTTCGCATGTTTGATTTTTCAGTTCCAGGACAGAGGTTGGAGCCAAGGGGCTGGTGAAAAAGCTTGAAACGCACTGGTCTGATGGGATTGCTCCTTTGGCAGCCGCAGGTAAGAGGGACCTTGTGCTCTAGCCTTTGCTTACAATTCTTGAGAGCTGTGAAAACGTGAGTCTTTCTTCTGGGGCTTCTTAGAAGCTTACATTAAAGGAGAGAAACAGCCTTTTCCTTATTCAAAACAAAGATGAATGGTGAAATCTGAAGAAAATAATCTATTCCCACGGCAATATGCTTACAATGAGTAAGGATGGGGAGATGCGGGTGTGTTACATTGTGGGTGAAGTTAGCAGAACAAAATTTGGGAATCAACTTCGTGGGAATTCCCCAAACCATGTTAGTCATGTACATGAAACATCCATTTCTGGGTCTTTTTTTTTTTTTTGGTTGTTTTTACCTCTTGGCTTTTTGGGTTATACCCAGTGATGCTCAGGGGTTACTCCTGGCTCTACACTCAGGAATTACTCCTGGCGGTGCTTGGGGGGGATCATAAAAGATGCCAGTAATGGAACCCGGGTCAACCACGTGCAAGGCAAACACTCTACCCACTGCACTATCGCTCTGGCCCGACTCATCCATTTCTGTCTCTGGAAACAGGAAGGTGTTATGGGCTGAATTTTGGTCCCTTCCAAACTCACAGGTTAAAACCCTAAGTTCCAGCAGCTCAGACTGTGCCTGAGTGTGGAGATAAGGACTCTCAGGAGATAGTTAAGGGGAAAGAGATACTTAGGTGGGTCTTCATGCAACGTATATGAGGGGCTAAGGGCTGGAGAAGGGAGCTTGCCTTGCGCATGCCCACCGGGGTTCTATCCCGGCATCCCATAACCTCTCCGGAGCACTGCCAGGAGTCATTCCTGAGTGAAGAGCTGGGAGTAACCCCTGAATAGTGCTGGAGGTGCCGCCCCACCCCCAAATGCTGGGTTAGTAGAAGGGATTAGTATACTGACAACCCGGGTGGGGAAATCAGAGGCCCCGGAAGCAAGCAAACCTGCCTCCCACCGTGGTCCTGGAATCTCTGTACTGAAGACACACTCGGCCTGCGCTGTTTTGTTCTGCTAAGCCAGTAAGCCAAGGACTTGGCAGGAGAGGGTAAAGACCTTAGTGTCGAGTGCCACTGCTTGAATTTAATTTTGACGTTTTACCCATGCTCAAACAGGAATCTCTTCAATTTTCCGTTTCCAGCCCACCTCCTTTTCATAGTGGCCGTCTCCATTGTGCACAAACCCAATCCCACCTCATCCAATACCAACCCCCCCACACACACACACAGACACAGAGGCACATTCTAGAATCTTCCTGTGCTCCCTAGGCAACAGCTCTTGTTTGGTCCTCACCCCCACCCCTAAGTCAGAGGGCCTCCTCCTTGCAAGTGCCTTGGAAAGGGCTCTGGGGGAAAGTTGCTCCTAATCCCGGGTTTAGGGAAACGGGATCAAAGGGCACAGTTAACCCATGAAAGACTGGAGGGCGGATGAGGCCACCAGCCCCCGGCATCCTCCAGGGACTACTTTGCTCTTCTCCTCCCAGAGGAAGTATCCGGGGAACCGGGGTCTCCTTGCCGGGTGAGAGAGGAAGGAAGGGAAGATGAGAAAGGCAGAGTTGCCCAGGACCCGGCACTGCCGCATCTTGCCAGAATGTTCTGGGTTGCAGGAGATGGGCACTGGCTTCCAGACAAAACGTCACTCATCTGCCACTGGTGGTGAGCTCTGGGCATCCTCAGCTCCCACTCACAGAGCACGATGGGAGAGCAAACCCCCAATCCCCCCTCCCCTATTCCTGGGGGGGGGGGCACCACCTTCACTGTAGCTCCGAGCGCTATGGAGGGGCCTGAAAGGCACATGTCTGCGCCAAAGGCCAGAGGTAGCACATTCCCAGCCCTCGGGGCACCGTGGCGGTGGAAACACTCGGCTTTCGGGAGGGGAGAGCAAAGGGGAGGCGTGCACAAGGCCAGGAGGGAAAACAAAGAAGGAAACAGCTCCGAGGGGGAAAAGGGCCGCTCTCCTCTCCCCGGCCCCCAGCACATCCCACCCACATCGGCCACTGCAATTAATCAGGAGCAGCGAAAGCTCCAGATCTGGCTCCTTCGGAGGCCTCCCAATGGTCACGCCAAGCCGAGACACAGGAATGGCTCCCGGGGGGCCCCACGGAGGATGCACTGGACGCCGGCACCTGACGTGACGCGACTACTCTGCCACCCAAACGTGGCAATGCATCAATTGCCCCGGGGCCGTGGCGGGCCTGAGGCCGGGGGGTGGGGGGCGATGGGGGGGCGGACAGCGGGGGGGGGGGGTCCCCCGTCCTGATTGCAAAGAGCCGCAGGGACTTTGCTCAGGTTCCCAGGCACCGCGGCCGAATCCACAGTTGGTTCCGTCCTTAATGCCTCTGAACTTGGGAATGTTCTTTTCCACGCGGAGAGCGCAGGGCCAAAGTGGGGGGCGGGGGAGGGCTCGGGGGAGGGCTCGGGGCTTAGGGGTCCCGCGGGGCCCGGCGGGGATGACGCCCCGGAGGATGCCCGCGTCGACGGGAAGGAGGGAAGCGGGGAGGGGGGTACCCAGGGCCTCCCCCGCCCCCTCCCCGCCCCACCCCCCGGGCCTGTTCAATCGATCCCCAATTTCCTGCTGCCCCCCCACCCCCGGGCCTCGGGTCGGGGTCCCCCACCCGCCTCGATCCCGCCTTCCCGGGGGGTCTCGGGGACGCTGCAGAGGGCGGGCTGCAGAGCGCGGCCGTCGGGGGGCGCGGGGGCGGCCGCGCACATCCCCAGCAGGCCGGCCGGCAGGCGGGTCCCGGGTGGTCCCCCCGGCCCGGCCTCCCCCTTACTTACTCGAGTCGCCGGCGCCGTCCGGGGGCGCGCGGACCCCGGGCCCGAGACGAGCTGTGCGGCGGGCACGGCGCGAACAGGAAGGCCGCGGGGAGGCGAGGATGCGCTTCCGGGGCTGCGGGCGCCCCAGGCCCGCGGTCCCCTCGCGAGACGTGTGGCGGCCACCCCCGGCTGCGGGCCCGGGCTGGAGAGCCGCAGCACGGCCCCCGGGACAGCGGGGAAGGAGAGGAGGGGACTGTAATTTCGGAGGGCGTGACAAGCGCGTCCAAAAGAACGGGGAGGAAAAGAAGCGTCTTGTTTCCGCCCGGTTTCGAACCGGGGACCTTTCGCGTGTGAGGCGAACGTGATAACCACTACACTACGGAAACGCCGTGCGAGCCGTTCGCCGCAGCCGCCTGTTCTTGCTGCAGGACACGCCCCCTACCGGCCCAGCCCTGGAACGTGCGCCATGGACAGGCCCACGGGTCCCTTTCTTCCCAACGCCGCGACCCCGACAAAGCCCTGCCACTTAAAGACGAGAAGGCGAATCTCATTCTAGGAATTTAATTCTAGATATGGACGGAAGGAGTAGAGCAAAAGAAAGGCTTTACTCTTTGTGGCTAGTCCTCCCTGACTCTCTGAATTTCCAGCTTCTCATCTTTCCCTTTTGCTTCTAATCCATCTTTCGGTCGGAAAGGATCCAGGAAGCTGGGCGTGACCTGGGGGGGCTGTGCCTGCGGTAGGGGGGATGAGGGGTGGGGGGCTGAGCGCCTCCTAGTGAGCGCGCTTTGATTAGCGCCCCCCCCGGCCGGATGTGGAATTACACGGTGGAGGAGCGATGACCCTCGTTGTGGTCCAAAGAGGCGCTTCCTCGCTCCAAAGAGCCAGGCCAGCTGCCTCTGCCGCGAATGTTCGGCTGCCATCGAGTATTCTGGTGGTCGGCGGACTTTGAAAAAAGAGAAAACACAGCGCGCACACCGAGCCAGCCAGGAGTCGAACCTGGAATCTTCTGATCCGTAGTCAGACGCGTTATCCATTGCGCCACTGGCCCTGCACGTAGGAGGGTAGGCGGCGAACAGGCCTTCATCCGAAAGCAGGCGGCGGCCGCGGTCTTCCTCGGAGTGTTTCTACCCGAACCCGAAAGCCGCTGTGCCGGGCCAGGGCCCGTTTGCAGCAACACCCTAGTGGCCGCTTGTGCACACGCCGCGCGTCCGTGCCCGCTTCTCGGTCTGTGTGCACGCTCCACGCCGAAAACGCTAGAAGGCCGTTGTCGCGCCCCCCACCCCCACCTCTGCAATCACGCTTGGATCCACTGAACCGAGTGAACCCCGGAAATGCAAGCGTGAAAAAGAAGATGCGACTCCCGCGCTCCGGAAGATGAGCTGGCCGGAGATGACAGAAGCACTTGAATGCAGTGACGGCGCCGAGCGCCGGGGGAAAGTCAGTTATCCGAGGGTGGCAGGATGGAGGCGGCCGACTCGGCCTCCCCTGCTGGTCTCCCCTTGGGTTCTTTCATACTTGATTTTCAAGATATTTCCTAAGCCAGACTGTGCTAAGCATCCTTAACGCCCGCGGCGCCTCCCTGAGGCCCCCAGGGCAGAATTTGACACCCCTGAAAGCGCGGGCAGGAACCCTCCCCGCTTTCTCCGGAAGCGACAGTTTCCTAGGTCTGTTTCGGCCCCTCGGATTCTGCAGTTCAGTGAGCACTGTACACAGGATTACCAGAGATGGCAATTGTGGGAAAAGAGAAGGCGTCAAACACAATTCGCCTGGCGTTGAGATTAATGCATTTGTTTTCCATTCAAAACGTTGCAATAGCTCTTTTAAAAAATGCACGGTTCCTGCTCTTTTTTGGCCTAAACACAGAGGTAGATGTAGTATGGATGCCTCCCCAAACAGAATAATAGGATTTTTCTGATCAGGTTTTGTTCTATGTCCCTCACGGGGACTTTGGTGGTTATGGGAGTCATCACAGAATACTTTTTAAAAAAAAAACAAATATATGGTATTTCAGAGGAAACCAGTAGCTGAAATATTTTATCAAAATACTAAGAATGTACAATATAGTACTATTGTACTATATTAATGCACAAAAAAGACAAAACCCAGCAGTCGCTATCGAATACTCTGATTTCAAAACAGTAATGAGCACAAATGATATTTTAAGAAACTAGCAGCAACTATAATTTGATATAAAATTGTGATTTTCAACAATGATTAAAGTCAAAAGGGCTGAAATACGACTTTTGTTGCTCACATAACGGGATAAAAACATTTATCAATAAGTTAGTCAAAAGGAAACAAGTGGTTTTTCCTATCTGAGATCACAAACTACTCACTCTGTCAAAAATGAGAAAGTCCTATTCTGTACCACGTATTATAATTTTAAAATTATATCTATATTCTGAAGAGGAGTCTGAAACATGAGTTATGCCTGAATTTTCAGGAATGAAGCAAATTGGGTTGCTTCGTGGTTCTATTTTATCTTTATCATATGTGCCAGAGAGGCAGGACAGTTTCCAGAGTGTTCCTTGAAGTCACTCAAAAATGGGCTTCAGCTAGGCAAGCTAGATGCCCTGTCGACCTTGGCTCTCCCCAGGATTTGTCTCTTGTTTTGCAGGCTGCTCTGTCTCTGCCTTGTTCAGCACCTGACAGGAGCCGAGGCACCTTTTGGACATTCCCCTGGACAGTCTTCTTTTCTGACTTTCTGTTTCTAGCTTCTAATCTTTTTCTCTGTGGCTGTAGCAGCTCCAAGCAGAGTTTAGAAAGGAGGAAAACGCCTCGAGGATATGTGAAGCTGAGGAGTCTGAAATCTGAGGCCAGCAGGCAGGCAGGGAACTCTCAGGCAGGCCTTGATGCTGCAGGATTTTTTTTTTTCCAGTTTTTGTGCCTCACCAGGTAATGCTCAGAGGACCCTATGGGGTGCCGGAGATCAATCCCAGGTCCACCTTGTGCAAGACAAACCCTCCCCTTTGTAGTATCTCTACAGCCCCTTGAGACAGAATTTCTTCTTTCCTCAGGAAAGCCTCCATTTTGCTCTGAACACTTTGCCACCGGTTGGATCAGGACAATCCTTGCAGATAAGGGATGGATAAAACCCACCTTTGTAACTGAAGATCACTTATAAGGAAGATTGTACTTAAGGAAAGATCATCTTTCCTTATAGCCAATAGAGTTAGCCGCATCTACAAAACACCTCCCGTCAAGAAGGTATTACTGAATTACAAGGGGGTATTGCTGAATTACTGGGTACCATAGCCAGGAGAAGCTGGCACAGCAAACCCTCCATCACAATGATCCACTATTTATTCTCCGCTCTTTCAATTTCTCTTTTAGGAATTTGAGAACCAGTATTGTTTGCTGAGAAACTCCCCTGTTTGTTTAGCCTGTTGGCAGCGCCATGTACACCTTTCCCATTTCTCCTTGACTGGAACAGAGCCACCGTGAGAAGGCTTTCCAGGATTCTTGGTTACACTGTGCATTCTGGAAATGATTGTTTGCGGCTGCTATTTCTCTTTCAAGTCTTGTCTCTGACTAACTTAACATCGTCTTGGACTGCCTGGAACTTCAGTGAGGATTTTCACAGTCTAAGGAAAAATTCAGTTGTCTTAGGCTCTTCTGCTCTGTTGGGTACCTGCCAGTTTGATCAAGCAATACTAGCTGTGACCTGCTGTTCGCGAGTATACTGCCTCCAAACACACGAATATGATAATGCTGTATATAATCTTACAGTACTAAGGAAGGGTGTTTTCATAGAGTGTCATTTCAAGTGTGTGAGCTCTTTATTCCAATCCTCACCCTATCTTGTCTGCAGTAGAAAATAAGAAGGAATGGTCTTCTAGAGTGCCACATATTGGTACAGTTAGAAATAAGAAAATTTGTTTTCAGCATCATAACCATCACCCCTGCCGCAGCCTGCGCGGCCAACTTGAACCTCGGCCGGAGAGAGGGAATGAGAGTTGAGTGGGCTAGGGAGGACTGCATGCAATATGCGGCATACAGCAAGTTTATTGAAATCCAAGCGGGTTTATATAGTCTTATTTTAGCAACGATCAGCAGGTTACAGAAGTGGCATAAACATTATTAAGTGGTGAGAGCATCTTTATTTTTGCCAATCTTACTTGTTTTTCGGTTCCTTCTCTCAGCCTTGAGAAACACGGGAAAGCAGATGTGGCCTTGAGCATGGCCATGGCAGACAGGAGCCAATCCTCCCTTCAGCCTCCTCTTGAGTCCAGCTGCCAGAGCATGGTGGCCCTTCAACTTTTCTCATGAGGCAGGTCGCCAGAGCATGGTGGCCCTTCGACGCCCTTTCCAGGCTGGCCTCCAGAGCATGGTGGCCCTTCCACCCCCTTTCCAGGCTGGCCGCCAGAGCATGGTGGCCCTTCGGCCGCCTGTCAAGGTCAGCTGTCAGGGGATGACTCGCCCTCATGCCACGTTTCTCCATACTCATTCCCATTTACAGGAACTAAGGTAGGGGGTGCCTAGGCCCCCTCCTCACCCAGTCCCTGTTTACAGGGACAGAGGCAGGGGGTGCCTAGGCCCGTCCCCAACACACCCCAAACTTCAAGCCCGAGAACTGATCATAATTGCAGGTTTCATTTGGGACGGTGAGAACTTCACTTTCACAATGAAGGCAATAATGATTTTGCGAATAAAAACCTCTCAAGTAAATATATACGATTCAAAATATATTCCCAACGACTTAAAGTATATTCCCAAAGATTTCTTTCCCAGAAAACACAAGAAATTGGGGATACTCAGAAATACTCCCACAACCCCCCCCCCCCCACACACACACACGGTAACAGAAATTCTGGTTAATACACTGGACAATCTCATCAAAGCCAGGTCCTCTGGATAAGGCTGAGGCAAGTAGGCTTGAGCCCTTAATTAAGGGGCAACTCTGACATCAGCATGATCATGCCATGGGATCAAGAATGACTGGACTTGTCATGAAAAATCGCAATAAAATAAAAGTGTCGCGAGGAAAGCCTCTAGCTTGCATCCTGTAAGGACCAATTCTTGATGCTGCAAGTTTTCTGGAAGATACGTATCATCACACGATTCGGGGGACTGTGGCCCGTCCCTCTCCTCCTCCCTTTCCACCCGGCACCCCAGCACCCCAGATCCTTTTTCACCCAAGATGCACGAGCGGCTCAATTCTTGCCTTCCGGGGCGGATTCTCCCAACGGGCGCCTCCGGCGCGCCCCGAGGGCTCAGGCCAGTGCCTGCATTTTCCTTTCTCCATCCCCCAGGGAAGCGGACTCCGTTTTCCCACAGCTGCTGGATTCCTTCCGGCTTGCGGGAGTTGGGGGTGGAGTTGAGGTTCATTTTAGGCGCGGTGGAAGCATCTGGTGTTTTGCTGACCCTCAGGAACAAAAGCATTTGAAAACGCACAGAACGGAAAAGCACATCATTCCTTTTCCTTGTCGATTCGAATCCTAGCATGCGTGGTGGCTCCGTGGCTTAGCTGGTTAAAGCGCCTGTCTAGTAAACAGGAGATCCTGGGTTCGAATCCCAGCGGGGCCTTTTGAGGTTTCTTTCTTGCTCCAAATGAAGAGATGGGTGGTCAAAGAGTGATCCCTGGGGTGAATTTTCACCAGGAAAATACCGTGAGTGTTTTATATGGCAACGAACGTGAGGACTCATAACTTTACAGATAAAAAAAGTAATTCACCTCTCAGAAGAAAAAAATTGTAGCTTTTTTATTCCACATGTGATTTTATTCCTCACTACCACCCCAACACCCCCCCTTCCCCCCCACACACACATCCCACCCCGGTATAAAATAAATCAGGGAGAACAGAAGACAGCTACCCGAACTGGCCAAATTGAAATTACAAGCAATATTAGGGTGTTTGGTGGACCTATTCTCCTTCCCAGAGCATCCCAAACAGATGCACTCCACAATCTGTGGGCAAGATTTTTCAGAAAGGTCAGCCTCTGAGATGATTGAGAAATGATGAGTCATTGCTACTTCTCAATTCATAGCAGTTACTAAAATCCAACCATATATACAAGCTATAATTAACGAGTGAAACAGATAGTCTTGGGCGCAGAGATTTCTGAGTAAGAAAATCTAAGAGCCAACAAGTTTCTATTACCATGACTTCAGAAAGAAGCTGTGAGGGACAAAAGTCCCTCTGCTTGTCCATTCCAGAGAGCAGGGTCTATTAGTACAGGCTGCCGCTGGTAGCAGCCACACGGATTTGAGGAAGGGTTAGAAGGGCTTAAGGTCCCTTTCCTAAACTTTCCAAGGAGGAAGAGAAAACCCAAAGTGTTGAAGTCTGTTGTTTGTCTCTTAGCTGGCCTTTGAAACACATCACCAGGAAAAATAAATAGACATTCTCTGTGCCTGTATCCTATCTGTGCCCCAGGCCCTGCCCCAACCACCTGGTGCAGAAAGTTCTTTCAGCCTGGTTTCTTCAGAGGTCATTATTTTGTGTAGGTGGTCAAGGGTTGAAATATGATCTCTCGGCTACTCTGCAAGAGATCCCAGATGCTTTAAGTTCGAGAGCAGCTTTAGTGTTGAGGAGGCTGAATTCTTCATTTTTTTGTTTGTAGGCCCTGGGTCTCAATGGAAATGCAGACCTTCTCCTTCGCTGTATCTTTCTAGCTTCTGCCCAACTTTTTCCCTAGGCCCAGAGACCTGCCTGTATTGGTGATGCTAGTTACTACACAGATTAGACCGTTATATTATTCGTTGCCAAAAGTACCATAACTCCAATCTTCCTGCTCCAGCGACACCAGAAACACTTTAGAAGGAGCTTTCCAGCAAGTGGCCCTTCCCAGGATGCCTGATCTGTCCCTCTGAGGCAGTCAGACTGGCTCGTGAAGTGATCGAATATTCCAGCTGGGGAGACTTACTGTGTCTTTTGTGTCTTCTAAATACCTAAATGTCTTTTCAGAGGACAATAGCAGTAGCATTTTATTTGCAAGTTGGGGATGACGCTGGGTCTCTCGTGGGTTGGCTGAGGTTCTGTTATGAAGTGACTGAGCTAGAAGGAAATCTGTCTCCTGTTGGATCTCCAGAGTCCGGCACAGGCTCCAACAAATAGCAAGTGCCTCATTACAATAAATAATACCATTTACCAGAGCCAATTACTCTTTCCCACGCCTTTCCTGGGTGTTTGTTATTTGCCAAGTCTGGTAATTCTCAAAACATACTTAGCAGATAAAATTAAATTATGTCCTCCATTTTGAAGTGGAAGACACGAAGGCACAAGGAAAGATAGTCACTCGCCTACTTGGGCAGAATGGGGAGTAAGCCCTAGTCGCCTAAATGATGTTGCATCAGTATTTGTATTTCCAAGCATCTCTAAGTAGTTCTATGAGTCGAGGGATCAGACCTATTTTCCATTTCCCTCGTGGTCTAGATTACCAGAGCTCAAGTGGAGATTTCAATTAGGCAGAAATAGATTGATGATGGGATCTCTTGGGCAATACAAGGAAACCTCCTTTGATTCTTTTTTCTCAGCTGTGTGTGATGACAATCTTTCTAAAACATAACAATTTTTTAAACATTTTATTGAATCACCGTAAGATAGTTACAAGCTTTCATGGTTGGGTTACAATCACACAATGATCAAACACCCATCCCTCCACCATTGCACATTCCCCACCACCAATATCCCCGGTATACCCCCTTTTCCCACCCTCCCCCTGCCTCCGTGGCAGACAATATTCCCCATACTCTCTCTCTACTTTTGGGCATTATGACTTGCAACACAGACACTGAGAGGTCATCATGTTTGGTCCATTATCTACTTTCAGCACACATCTCCCATCCTGACTGATTCCTCCAGCCATCATTTTCTTAGTGATCCCTTCTCTATTCCATCTGCCTTCTCCCTTCCGGTCATGAAGCAGGCTTCCAACTAAAGGACAATTGTCCTGGCCCTTGTATCTATCTACTGTCCTTAAGTGTCAGCCTCATGTTAAAACATAGCAATTCTTAACATGTCATCTCGTGGAGAATAGCAAAGACCTGTGTAGGTCAAGACGTGGCCTGCACGGTGAAATCTAAAAACCATGGTTGAAAGGAATAAAAGGAAAATAGAATGAGATATCTGATGTGGAGTCATTTGAATAAATTAAAAAAGACACTTTCACTCAAAGCAAATATACCTGTTCTACAATATCACAGGGAAGAGAAAGGATGCCCTTTTCCAATGATTTCTCATGGGGGTAGATAATAGAAAGGAGAGATCAACGGAAGGAAATGGAAGGAATTTACTTTCCCTTTTAAAAAAACATAAAAAACAAAAAAGCGATCAATAAAACAGGGGGAAAAAAGTGGACTTTTCAAGCAAAATAAGTTAGCTGTCAGGAGTGGGATTCGAACCCACGCCTCCAGGGGAGACTGCGACCTGAACGCAGCGCCTTAGACCGCTCGGCCATCCTGACTTGCTGAGTGCTGTAGTTGTTCTAAACTTATTTCTAGGGTCTATCTCGACGCTACCTTCCTTTCTCCCTTGTTCCTTCTTTTTTCAGGAGCTGAGAACCTTTTGGCTGAAAAGTGAAACCGTCGGCTCGCAAACCGACTCCGGTGGCCCGCACGACCCGGCGCAAGGCGGCGTCGCCCGGGGACCTCGGATCCCGTTCCCCCTGCGGGTTCGGGCCGCGATGTGCCCCCCGGGAATCAGGGCCCAGGAGGAGGGCTCTTTGCAGCTTAATCGCTATAAACGGAGGGTTCGTGGGTTACTCTGCACGAAAACGGCCGTTTCTGTATCGGTCAACTAAGTCGGTCTAGGGAACACCTGGCATCAGGCCTCCCCGGCAGCCAAGTTTTCCACATTTACTTAAAGATCAGATGGAACCTTCAGAGTTTGTCGCCACGTTTCAAACACTGCTCGGGTGCCTGCAGGGGTTTAGATGCCAAATGTCCCCTGTCGTCCCGAGAAACCGCTTTCCTAGGCCCCTTCCGGGGTCACCCTGAGTCCGAGTCATCACGCCTCAACTTGAGGATCACGTTACGCCCAGGAAGCCAATGAGAAGCGAGTCCTCGCCCGCGCCCGGACCCCCCAGAAACTGGGGGTCCTGCAGGGAACTGTGTTTGCTAAGTTTGCCCCTTTCCCTTGGGTGACTCGAATGTGCAGCCAGACTCAAATCATTGTTTTAGGGTTTAGCTGTATTATTATTATTATTATTATTATTATTATTATTATTATTATTATTAAATCTAGGCACCAGGTTACTCCTGTTTCTGTGCTCATATATGGGGCAGAGGATCCACGTGCAAGGCAAGCGGACTGTCTTTTCAGCCGTGCTCAGGCTTCTGTGTCTGTGGGCACATGCGTATGTATGAAGTTGAGTTTCGTTTCTTGCTGCTGTGGCAATGTCTGAGGGCCCGTAGCTACGGAACCGTGCTGCTTTGGCCAGCTGCTGACCCGCGGGGTTTCTTTCCTGTGGTTTTGCGTCAGTTCCACTTGGGTGAAAGCAGAGCAGGCGTTGAGTGCGGCTTTCAGCAGTCAGGTTTATTAGGTTAAGAGCATGAGCAACCCCTATTCCAGAAACGGGGAAACGTACAAGGGACACGGCAGCCCACCCGCAAGACAAGCCTGGGCTGCTTCCAGGGAAATGTAAGTGCCAGCAGGGGGGGCACATTAGCAGGGGGAGGGGGTGGGGGGTGCGGGCACAGTCAGGGGCTGACGCTTGTGGAAACTAAATAGCAGCTGAAGTCCATGCATGCACAGTGGGGTTTCTACTTTGGGGTAGAAAGTACCCCACCCTGTTTGGGGGCTATGGGGGCAAGTGGTAGCAAGAGGAGCTGATAAAGGGGTGCGGCCTCTGCGGGAGGATTCCTGGACTTGTTCCTGAAGTGGAGACTCAGAATCAGAAGGAGGGAAAAAGCTGGAAACTGGTGGAGTCGGGATTCTCAAGCAAGGGGGGAGGGGGGCAGAGAGGGGGTAGGGCTTCAGGCCACAGCTGTGCACGCCACCTTTGAACCATGTCTAAATTCTCTCCTCTCTCCCACTAGTCCGACGACCTCATTTCCGCTCTTCTCTGAACCTCCCGGGGCCAATTGCTGTGACCCCACAGAATATGGCCCAACGCTTTTAACCCACGGGGCGTGACGGGGGAAGTTGGAACTGTAAGCTGGGCAGATATTCGTCACTGTCCTCGCTTCACCTCCCTTCCTTCTACCAAGCAGTTCCCTTCAAGCGCCTTTATAGATTTCTGCCTCGATTTCCCCTTCCTAGAGTCCCCTGCGTCTCTTGCGGGCCTCAAACCCGTTCCTCTCCCTATCCTGGCCCTAGTCACAGAGGCGTCAGCAGCAACGCTCCGCAGCGCCTACTGAACACCCTCCCCAGCCCAGCTGCCCTTTGAGTTGGTTCCCAGTCTCTCCCTAGAGGTTTTGGCTTCAAGGAATAGGAAATTACTAGTCGTTCTGCCGGGGTCACCTCCCTGCCCCCTGAGAATTGGCACAGAAACGGGCCAGCTAGGCCGCGGACACCACGCTCTGGAGCCGCAGCAACACAACCTTCTCGAGATGAATTCCCACCCAGCAGAAGAAGCAGAGCTGAGGGTGCAGCAACAGAGGGGGCGCGGGGGGCAGGAGGAAAGTGGAGCTGGGACCCCTTAAGAGGCCGCTTGGCCGGGCTGGGTGGGAATGAGTTTAGAGTGGGGGGTGTCTGCATCCCCAGTGGCCGGATCGTCGCCCAGGGGGGACAGTGGGATCTCCTTAGACATGTCCTTGGTATCGGCAAGGACTGTCACTCCGTCAGGTCCATCTGTGACGGGGCAGATAGACAGGGGCCTGTTCCCACAGGTCCACAAGCAGAAGAAGGGCCGGAGGGGGCCGGAGAAGGAGGTCTTGGGGAAAGAGTAGATTAGGGACCCGTCCGTCATATTGTAGAAGGAGACGTCTCCTGACTCATAGTCCAGGAAAATTCCAACCCGGCGGGGGGGTCCTGGCAATGGGAGAGGGGTCCGGACTGAGGTGAGGGCCCAGTAGCCGTTTCCGTACAACTCCACAGCCCAGAACCCGTTTTCGGGAGTCATGGGGTCAAAACCTTTCTTCATCACATTCTCCTTGCACACCCCGATAGCCCAGTCGGTCCTGTCCCCCACTTCAACCTCCCAGTAATGTTTCCCTGACGTGAAGGTCTCCCGGCCCAGCACGCAAGGCCAGGAATCGAATCTCTCTGGTTTCTCAAGAGCTTTCTGACGTGAATCCTCCAGTCGGACAGATTTGGAGTCCTCGTACAGGAAGAGGTGCGGGTGGGCCGTGTCCGGGTCCAGAGTCACATCGACTAGAGACAGAGAGAGCAGATCATGAGCGTCTGTGAATGCTGGAGGTAATGCCATCTGTCCCTCAAGAAACAGAGAGCACTGTTCTAGAATGTGATGGGTTGGGGTCTGTGTGTTTGGGGGAGATGTTGGCCTGTTCAGCTGCTTTTATTTCTCCCATCAAGATCCGCAGGCTAGGGGCCAGAGCGATGGTACAGGGGTAGGGTGTTTGCCTTGCACGTGGCCGACCCAGGTTCAATCCCCAGCATCCTATATGGTCCCCAGCACTGCCAGGAGTGATTCCTGAATAACCCCTGAGCATTGCCAGGTGTGACCCCAAAAGACTAATGTATGAGCTAACTGTCCCGTGCCCCTGGGGCCCTCAGAGGGATGATTGTCCTGATCATGTTCCAGGGGTCAGTCATCAAATGTGCCTCAAGGAAGATATCGGGCAGATATTTGCTATCAAACCTTCCCTCTCTAATCTATCTAATCTTATCACTTGGTGGTGTTTTTTTCGGTCACACCTGACAATGCACAGGGGTTACTCCTGGCTCTGCACTCAGGAATTACTCCTGACGGTGCTCAGGGGACCATATGGGATGCTGGGATTCAAACCCGGGTTGGCTACGCGCAAGGCAAACGCCCTACCCGCTGTGCTATCACTCCAGCCCCTCGGTGGGTTTTTATTTCCAAGTGTTGTAGGGCTTTAAATCCCTGGGGTGGGTGAGGGGTGTGGTAAGCCTTGGAGCCTTGGAGAAGTTCACCAACACTCACCTGCATGCAGTGAGGCCTTCTTCCATTCTGCAGTGAAAGAGAGACAGAGAGAGTCACGATAAGCCTTATATGATAACAGAGAGAAAACCTTATGGGGGAAATAAGAGCAAGAAGTTAGAACTTACTGAGATCCTCCAGGAGGTTCTCTAGAAAGCAAAGAGAAACACTTTAGTGACTTTCTGTCCTGGGTCACACACCACTTCAAAGAGAACTTGTTGAATTCACCATGGCTACTGGCTTACTTGAATGTTATCAGTAAATGAAGAACAAGGATATTGCTTTGGTTTGGCTTCTAAGAAATATACAGGAAGTTCCTACTGGCTTGGGAACAGATCTTTTCTAGTTCTTACTGGGAAATGGAGTTAAAAGTGACAACAGCATCTGAGTACAAGTGGGGAGTGAACACTGGGTCTCATATCTTACTTAGAATTGGCTTTTATGCCTCGTGTACCCCATGCCCCTGTTTTATTCATATTGGGTATCAGCGACGTTGGGAGTCTGACCATTCCTTCTGAATTCAAATCCTACCTCCCCATTGGCCATCTTCCCAAAAGACACTTGGAATTGGGCTTAGATAAATAATGGCCTGGGATTCTGTGACTTACCTTTAGAGCTAAATTTTTCCTTCCTTTCTCTGCATCTTTCCTTGTAGAGTCTCCAAGTGAAAAATATGGAGGCGATGGAAAGAAGTCCAAGAACGGTGACGACCACAATTGTGACCACCATCCAGGAAGTCAGCCTTGGGAATAAGGGAGCTAAAACAAAGCCCCCAAAACAACATGTGTTAAGAGACCCTGAGCAAGTCTAGGCTCTTCTCCTGATTCTAAGGAATTGGAAACGCACCTACACTGTTCCCATTCCTCACAGAGAAGGCAAAAGGCATCACCCCGCCCAGAGCCCTTCTAAACTTTTCAGAAAAGAAATTTCTCTCTTAGGTGGACGAGCAGAGAATGAGAGGAATGAAAATAAGAAGAGCCTTTTGGGAGCAGGACCTGGGACATAAAGAATATAATGGATCAATGCCTGTTAATAAGAGAATTCCTCCTTAACTCTCAGTGCAATATGAGAGGCGAAAGGATGACGGATGTGAACAAGGAACCAGATAGGTCATTCCTTGTGCAATAGAATGCGACTCACTGACCACCAGATAAGTCAATGTTCCTGTCTGAACCTTTCAGGATTGTCAGGGGAATCATGAGTTTGCTTCCTGGAAAATCCTGAAACCTGGTCAGTTCTAGGGTAGAATGGGAATGAGAGAGGGGGCAAAGGGAGAAGCAATAACAGCAGAAAAAGAATTTAGTCTTCTTTTTTTTTTTTTTTTTTTTTTGCTTTTTGGGTCACACCCAGCGATGCTCAGGGGTTACTCCTGGCTTTGCACTCAGAAATTACTCCTGGCAGTGCTTGGGGGACCATATGGGATGCCGGGGATTGAACCCAGGTCAGCCGCGTGCAAGGCAAACGCCCTACCCGCTGTGCTATCGCTCCGGCCCGAATTTAGTCTCCTTATTTACTCCAGGGGAAAGAGCTCTGCATAAGGAAGACCCCCAGGGATACAGCTTACCTACCTAATATGTAAAGTGGTAAATATGAAATTTCTCTGAGGTAGGATGTATGCCTTCAGAATCCTTACAGTGGAACTGGAGCGATAGTACAGTGGGGAGGGCATTTGTCTTGCATGTGTTAAACCCTGGTTTCATCCCCGGCATCCCATAGGGTCCCCCAAGCACTGCCAGGAATAATTCCTGAGTGCAGAGCCAGGATTAATCCCTGAGCGTCGCTGGTTATGACCCCCTGCCAAAAAAGCCAGAATCCTTACAGTAAAGTTGGTAGGGCTCCCTGAGGTTTCTGGGAAAGAGGGCATTCGGGAAAAGTGGACAAAAGTGCCACGAGATGATAGGTGGGTCGATGTTTCAGGTGGCGTGGCCTGAAGCCGGGCCGGCACCGGAACCCAGCACCAAGTTCACTGACCCGGTATGGAAATCTCGACTTCCTTTTCCTGGCCAAGAAGGGGATTCTGGATGCTGCAAGACACATTCACTGGACTGGCGTTCCTGATGGTCACTGAAGCTGCCACAGTGAACAGGCCTTCTTCATCAGGAGTCCTGGATTCTGTCATGGATGGAAACTTCTGTCCCCCGGCAGTTCTCCACTGCACCTGCGGCTCCGGGTACCATCCCTCGGAGGTACACTTCAGCCGGATCTCTCCATTCTCTTGCACTTCCATGTGGACATGAGGATCAGAGCCCAGAGCTATGGAGAGAGAAGCGAGCCTTACACCCTGGTGGACATGCTCCTGAGAGCCTTATAATCCTAGGGTCGTGGCATTGGAGAAACAGAGGCGCAAGGCAGCTGGGATGAGGAAGACCCACCTCCATATTGCCTCACCCACAGAAACAGGATATTGGGACCAGAGGGATAATCCAGTGGGTAAGGTGCTTGCCTTGAGCACAGATGACCAGGTTTCAATCCCCAGCACCCCATATGGTCCCCCTGAGTCCCACCAGGAGTGATCTCAGAGTCAGGAGTAAACCCCAGCAGCACTGGGTCTGACCCCAAAACCAAAACCATCACCACAAAAAAAAAAACTAAGAAAAGACTTGCTTGAGGCCATTGACTTCTAAGAAAACCAGGTCTGAGCTCTCTTTCCTTCTGAAAGTTGCTACTATTACTGGTCCTTCCAGAACATTGGCATAAAACCAAATGGAAACAAACACCAAGCCTATTCTAGGTCGACCAAGAATGCTAAGGAGTGCTCACTTCGGAAGCACATACACTGACATTGGAAGGTTCCAGAGAAGATTAGGATGGCCCCCGCACAAAGATGACATGAACATCTGTGAAATATTTCATCTGAGGGGGCTGGAGCGATAGCACAGCGGGTAGGGTGTTTGCGGCTGACTGGGGTTCAATTCCCAGCATCTTGTATGGTCCCCTGAGCACCACCAAGAGTAATTCCTGAGTGCAGAGCCAGACCTGTGCATCGCTGGGTGTGACCCAAAGAACACACAGAAAATAAATAAATAAATAAATAAATAAATAATTAAATAAATAAATAAAAGTTCCATCTGATGCCAAGGAGCAAGCATACCCTAAATCTTGCATCATCACACCTGGCGATGCACAGGGGTTACTCCTGGCTTTGCACTCAGGAATTATCCCTGGCAGTGCTAGGGGACCATATGGGATGCTGGGATTCGAACCCGGGTCGGCCGCGTGCAAGGTAAACGCCCTACCCGCTGTGCTATTGCTCCAGCCCCCATACCCTAAATCTTAAAGAATCAGCCAGCTTCCAAGTCAGCCTCACTGGAAGGAGGAAAACCAGTCACAATTTACAATTTACATGCTCAACTCTGGAACTTGACTCCGCAAGTACAAAAGAATGGACAGCCACAGTGGTGCCTTCACTTCATGAACACTAGTGGGCGACACTTGCCCCTGACTGCAGGACCAGGCAGGAGAGGCGAGAAGGCACATTCCCTAGAAATGACTATTTGCTGCCCTCTGGCCATACTCTTTTCAAACCATTCCCCATGCATCTTGCACACCTTCTAAAGGAAAAGGGACTGGGGCAGAAGGAATATGATGGTTTCCCAAGAAACAGAGCCAGGGTGGGGAAAGAGGGACCTCCTGGGTGTCACGGGCGAGCATCCAAACCTTTCTACCTACCAGCCACCTGCAGCTGCACCACCGCCTCCTCGAAGTCTTCCTTCTCCCTGAAGAAGCACCGGTACTCCCCGGCATCCTTGGCCTTGATCCCGTGGATCCTGACAGCCATGCGGCCCTGGCTGAGGTTGTCCCGCACCAGCGTGGCTCTGCCCCGGTACTCGGCCACCTGGTCCTTGTCCTGCAGTTGCCCGTCCCGATGCACCAACACAGCCTCCGAGACCTTCTTCCGGAACCAGCGCAGTTCCATGTTCCTGGCGCTCATGTTTGGGGACAGGTGGCAGGGCAGCTCGACGTCTTCGCCCACCATGGCCAGGATGGGCTCCTCGGGTCCCACCACATCAAAGTGAGCTGCCAACACACCGGGGGTGGGGGGGCACCAGATGTGGCCAGGGGAGTGGAGGTGGGCAGGGATCCCACCCGCAAAGGACAGAGTGGTCCCCCTCTTTCTCTCCTTCCTAGGACAGCCGGAAGGAGAGTGGGGGACTCTAGCAGGGGTCCATTGGGAGAACCCAATCGGGGTGTTGGCATTAACTGAGTGATTTCATCGCTGTAGGTCAGAGACAGACAGACAGACAGACAGAAGGAGCAGGAACTTACCAGAATCCAGCTTGGGCAGCTGAAGGAGGATGAGGGTGAGGAGACATGTGGGGAGGCGGGAGCTCACCATCTTCATCCTCACTGCCCCGAGACACTGACGGGGTCCGAGCACTCCAGCCTGGGAGATGAATGGTTGGGAGAGAACTGGATTCCCTAAACTGTTCCCCAATTTCTCTACTGTTCTGCCCAATGGGTGCTGGGTTTTTGCACCTGAACTTCCCCCTCTGCGCTTCAGCTATCTGCCAGCAGCACCTCCTAGCGCCCATGAGAATACATTTGGGCAAAATGAACAAAGTTGGCCCCCAAGTCCCAAAGAGACTAGAAAGAAGGGAGTTGGGAAGCGTAGCACTCTCTAGCGAGCTGCACATTGGAAACACAGCTTAGAAACTACCCCCATTAAAAGCAGTTTTTTGGGGAAGCTTGGAGGGTCACACCTGGCTGTGCTCAGGGCTTACTCCTGGCTCAGGGATGACTCCTGTGGGGCTCAAGGGCCCCCAGGGTGGTGCCAGAGATCAAAGCCGGGTCAGCAGCATGCAAGGCAAACAAGCATCTGTACCTGCTATGATATCTTCCCTGCCCAGAAAGAAAGAAAGTAGTCTTCTTTCAAAGACAGTCATTGGCTTTTAATAATCATAAGCAAGATAAAGCAATGAAAACAGAAATGGCTGTCCGCGCGTGAGCTGGAGGAGAGAGGTGGAACAAGAGAAAGGTCTGAAGTTCAGAGACAGGGAACAGAAAGGGGACTGGAGAGAGCTGGAGGGTTTGCAAAACAGAAGGCCTGGCGTTGGGAGGCAGGGGTCCGGGGAGAAAGCTCACCGTCCTGGCTGCCAGTTCCCTCTGGGGGGTGAGAGTAGGCGCGGACACTGACCTCTGTTCTTGGAGGACAAGGTGCCCAGGAGCCCCTGCTACCAAGTGAGAAAGCTGCTGGTGGCCCCAGGGGCAAAAGTTAAACCCAGAGAAGGAAGGAGGAAGCACTCCCCGAAAGCCTGCCCCCAGCCACCAGTTTGAAAAAGTCTCCCAGAGAGGCCTGTCACTTGGTGGCTTTCAGGTCCAGATCAGGCTCCACATCAATCAAAAGGGACAAAGCCAAAAAGGAAGCTGCTCAAGAGAAGACTGGCGTAACCCAGGGGCAGTTCATCCACCTCTCAGATGCCTCAGTCTGACTCTAAAACGGGTGTAACTACATACAGCAAAACCATGAGGAGTCAACGCAGGGGAAGCATGTGACTCAGACCATCGTGGGAAAATTGAAAATGAAAATGAGTTTGCTAAGGAGGCGGATGGGGAGAGGAAGGGAATCTTGGCCTATGGTGCATGGATATTGCCATTGGTGCTGGGTTTGGAGCTGGAACACTGAATGCCTGAAGCTCTGTTCTCAACAGCTTTGGGAATTATAGTATCTAACAAGATAGATAAAATCAAATAAGATGGAGTCTTGTTAATTATATCTTCTTTTTTTCCTCTATTTTTTAATTGAATCACCGTGAGAAAAGTTACAAAGCTTTCAGGTTTAAGTCTCAGTCATACAATGATTAAACACCCATCCCTTCACCAGTGCACATGTTCCACCACCAAGAACCCCAGTATACCTTCCATCCCACCCCACCCCCCTGCCTGTGTAGCTGATGATTTTCACTTTAATCTCTCTTTACTTTGATTACATTCAATACTTCAACAGAAAACTCGCTATGATTATTTGGAATTTCCCCTCAATAATCAGACCTGCCGAAAAGGCATCATTTGATAATATGTTTTCCATTGCTGAGAATGAAGAGCATATGAGGTTGCGCGGCCACAACAACAGCCACGCAGCTTTGGATTTCTGGTATTTTAGTAATTAAGTCCAGAGAAGTTTCTGCCAGAAGTTGCATCACTGCATTCGTACCTCTGTTTAGTGGGGTCTACAAGATGGTGGTCGCCACGCTGCTGCCGAAAGGAAAGGCAGAGAAAAACCTTTCCCCTCCCAGGGCAGCATGGGGCTGTAGCTTAGTTCACAGTCTAGAGGCATTTCTGCAAGAAGCCGCTGGGTGCTGAAAGTAGTCATTGGGCCTCTGGGATCATGGTCACTCAGGAACGGAGGAGCCATTCATGTGCGGCCGCTCGGGTCTCGTCTAGGTGGAAGGCGGCGATTGTTAATTATATCTTCTTCAGGGAGGTGCTAGGAGGATTAAATGAGATTGAACATGACCAGAACTTAGAGTATCGTAGGAATTTAGAAGAGAGAAAATTGGTATTTAATTTGCACTTCTGGGGGTTAAAAAACAAAATAAAACAAAAATGGACAGGGAGTCTGGCAATGTGTATAAAGGTTTCCAGGGTCTCAAAGCTGCTTCCCTGTCAGAACTCCACCCGCAAAACCAGTTCATTAGATCTATAGTCTGTTATTTTGGGCTACCATCTTATTGTTATGGGAAAATGTCTTTAAAATAGAGAAAAACATTTTTGAGAACTAGAAATCACCAATAAAGTCATCAGCAATTGTTGCCATCTATTCACATTTTAGCAGAGTTCTTCCGGTGTTTATTCTGTGCTTATATACATCAGGAACAGAGAGATAGCTCAATGAGTTGAACACAGACTTTGCATGAGGGAGACCTGGGCTCATCCCTGACATCTCATGTTTTTGCAGTTATCACCTGGAGCAAACCAGAAGCACAGAACTGTGAGTCTTGCCATTATAAACAGTGCACTTTACGTCTAAGCCCACATTGTTGATAATTTCCTGATAAGTATAGTCATCAGGTTAAAGGGTTGGAGTACACTGCCAGTGTTTCTTCCTGGAATGTCAAAATTATCACTCCATCAATGGAAATGTTCTCTCTCCTAATGCCTGCCAGCGCTAAGAGATTCTGTCTCTCAGTGTCACTAATAGAATAGAGGAAATTGACCAAATCATTGTCTTCCCCTTAATTTAGATGAAAGTTCAGACTATTCCTTTTTTTTATGTTTATCATTCAGTGTAATTTCCTTGTTAATTAATTACTCCTCAGGTTTTGTCCCCGAGACAGATCCGGGTACTGTTTCTTAGCATTCTTATGATAACTTCTTATTTATAAATTTAAATTTTCAACCTTCATTATTATTTTGACAAAAGTCCTTCACTGACTCCATTTCGTTCTTCACCTTTTGACTGGGACTATTATTAAGACCCACAAAAGGTCAGCAATGCAGTTGACTCCACAGACTGTTAAAAAAAAAAAATGACTTTTCTTAAGTGCAAGCGTGATGGTGCTTTTGGCTTAAAACCTCTGGCATGTCACAGGACAGTGACCCCAGCACTAAGTTCAAACCCCTCAATCTGCTGAAAAAATGCGGTAAGAATCTAGTGGTCTCTGCTTTCTCCGGTCCCTCTTCCCTCCCCACTGGCAGAATGTGGAAGGAGAGATGGTGGCTTCCTTTCACAGACCCCTTCGGGTCTCCTGGTAGTAGAACGATTCCCTCTTCCTAGAAGAGTCTGTTTCGTCTTTTCTGTAAGACAAATTCCTGTTCTTTCGGCCAAAGCTCATTTAAGAGCAGCCTCTTCCAGAAGTGAGCAGACACCACCTCAATTCCAGAGGTTCTCTTGGTTCAACTTCTCCCACTCACCGTCACCCCATTCAAATGCCCAGACTAGGGGTGCTGTAAGAAGGGGCCACTAGTGCTGTCTGATGCATATGGAAAAACTGTCAAGCAGGTAGGGCATTTGCCTTGCATGTGGCTGACCCGGGTTTGATTTCTCCTTCCCTCTCGGAGAGCCTGGCAAGCTACATGTGGCGTATTCAATATGCCAAAAACAGTAACAACAAGTTTCACAATAGAGATATTACTGGTGCCCGTTCCAGCAAATCAATGAACAACAGGATGGGACGACAGTGCAGTGCTACAGTAAAGTAATGAAGGCATTTGGGCTGGAGACGTATAGGAGATAAAGGCACTTGTCAAGCATGTGGCAATCCCAGTTCAATTCCAGACACCACATATGGTCCCCCCACACTGCCAGAAGTGACTCCTGAGCAGACAGGTGTGCTCCCATCAAAAAAAGGGCACTTCATTTCACTATATGTGAGATAAGTATAAGTATGACCTTAGATAACCTTTGCCCTCCAAATGAAATGATCTCTCCAGGAAGCTGGGACGGGTATGTCCTGTGACTTGAACTACTTCCTGGTCCCTCTTTGCTGGCATATACTTGCCTGAGCCCTACTTCCAGAAACAGAGGGATTTCTTTTCTGTCTTCTGTTTCCAAGTCTATTAGCCTCTCCCAAATGGAAGCTTTAAGCTTCAACGTCTTCCCCTTGTAGAAACCAGAGTAGAATTTGTAGCTTACATCAATGGTCCTTGGTCTTCTTATATTGAAAAGCTCTTGTCACATACTCAGCTTTATGTCATCTCTAACCTTTTTTTTTTTTTTTTTTTTTTTTGCTTTTTGGGTCACACCCAGCAATCCTCAGGGGTTACTCCTGGCTTTGCACTCAGGAATTACTCCTGGCGGTGCTCAGGTGACCATATGGGGTGCTGGGAATCGAACCCGGGTTGGCCACGTGCAAAGCAAACGCCCTACCTGCTGTGCTATAACTCCAGCCCCATGTCATCTCTAAATTTTGAAATATTTCTTCTGACTCCTGCTCTGTCATTGGCAAAAAAAAAAAAAAAAGTGTCACAGGTAAAATCAATCATTTGGTGGAGAAACTTTATTTGTACCAAGGGAGTAGTATGGAAAAAGAGAAGGGACAGAGAAACAAGAGCAAATAGTATATTGTGAGCGAGCAAGCATGGGAGACTCCCTCTCACTCCTCACATACGTAATTTCTTAGATCCTCCTTCCCACTTGGTCTTTATCTCTCAGTCGAGGAGATGTTCTCATGTTCGCTGTGTCTGACCTTGAACCAGGTTTAGTTATAAATGGAGGCAGGGAGAGGAAACCAAAGATCCTCTGAGAACATGATAGTCTTAATATGCCCAACGACTCCTCTCTCCCTTAGAGGAAAGGCAGCCAGGGGCCCTCTGGAAAGACCCTTCCAGATTACTGTACAGATGCTGGAGAAGGAGGAGAGCCTGACTGTGTCGAAGGAGAGGCTGCCATCTTCCAAGCATCCCTTAAGCACTGATCCAGCTTGAGGGGCTTGAGACATGGCCCTCTGAGCAGCATCCATACATCTCTCTAACTTCCTTTCCCAAACAGACCTATTGAAAACTCTGTATCACTGTATCACTGTCATCCTATTGTTCATCGATTTGCTCAAGCGGGCACCAGTAATGTCTCCATTGTGAGACTTCTTGTTACTGTTTTTGGCGTATCGAATATGCCACGGGTTGCTTGCCAGGCTCTGCTCTGCGGGCGGGATACTCTTGGTAGCTTGCCGGGCTCTCCAAGAGGGATGGAGGAATCAAACCTGGGTCGCATGCAAGGCAAACGCCCTACCCGCTGTGCTATGAAAACTCTAACCTAAAAAAAAGTAATTTTTTTTTTTTGACAAGAAGTACATCATGTTCTCAAGTTGCTTGCCTTGAATAAGCTTCATTTGACTCATATCAACCCTTGTCTCCTGAAGAGTTGGCTTTTGAGTGGCAGGCACCTGAAGGGTATGTAGGATTCAGGCTCTTACATGGCAGCCATGGCTATGATTGACCAACACATGAGCCACTTCTACAGAACCAACAGTCTTGGACCCCAAAAGCAGAAAGTTTTCAATTCAATCAAGAGCAGAGCCTCTAGATACCACTCCTGCCCGGCACTCTGTGTGATGCCTTTGTGATGTGGGCCTGTATTCCTGCTATTATTCCTGGGCCATAGGAGAGTAAAAGCGCACACATTTTCTTCCATTTTCTTCTTAGACTTGAAAGCCATTTGGTCAGAGGAACATGATGTGCTCTGAATGAGAGCAAATCTAATGGCAAAATATCAGGGATCCCTCTCTCCCTTTCCACTGCACTCAATTTAATTTATTTGTTTTTTTGTTTTGTTTTGTTTTTGGGTCACACCCAGCGATGCACAGGGGTTACTCCTGGCTCTTCACTCAGGAATTACCCCTGGCGTTGCTCAGGGGACCATATGGGATGCTGGGATTAGAACCCAGGTCGGCCTCGTGCAAGGCAAACGCCCTACCCGCTGTGCTATCACTCCAGCCCCCTCAATTTAATTTAATTTCTAGTACTGGAGGCAAGTATGCTCTTGTTCTCATTTTATGTGATATTTGTTTTATTGAGTCGGCAACATATTCTTCTTTCAAATTAGTTTTGGTAGGGGCTGAAGTGATAGTACGGTGGATAGGGCGTTTGCCTTGCATGCAGCCAACCTGAATTTTCTCTCTGGTACCCCATAGGGTCCCATGGGCCTGCCAGGAGTGATCACTGGGTACAGAATCAGAAGTAAGCCATGAGCACTGTGGATGCGGCAAATAATCAAAAATATAAATAAAATAAAATTATTTTGGGGGATTTGGTGAGATAATATGGGGGTTAAGGTGCAGATAGCCAACCTAGTACCTGGTTTTATTCCTAATACTGCAGAGTAACCCAGCATTGTCGGGTGGGCCCTGGAGAAACCCTGAGTACTGAATACTGTTGGCTAAAGTTGTGGAGGCCCCCAGAGCATAACTTGATATATAACCTGATATATTTTTTCTTTTTTTGGCCATATCAAATGATTCTCAGACCTTATTCCTGGCTCTGAGCTCAGGGATCACTACTGGAAGGGCTCAGGGGACTATATGGGGTGCCAGTGATCAAACCTGCATGCAAGGCAAGTGCTGTCTATTGGTCCAGCCTCAAAGAACATCTTGGGTGGCTCAGGGAATCCCAGATGTGCAGAGCCTGACAGCATCACATCCTCTGGCCTTGCTCTGAACTGCCTGCCCGGTTGGCTGAGAACCACCAGGATAACATCAATCCTACTTCCACCCTAGCCTTCCTGTAATTCTCCAAAATCACTCTTTTCTGTTTATGTGGCCATTTCTTTTTGGTTTGGGGTCATACCCAGCAAACTCAGGGCTTACTCCTGGCACTACAGGAATTACTCCTGGCGGTGCTCAAGAGCCCATATGGGATGTTGGGGATAGAATTTGAGTCAGCCGTGTGCAAGGCAAGCACCCCACCTATGGAACTATCACTCCAGCCCTTATGTGTCTTTTTCTTGATATAGCCCTTTCTCATAGATGCCTAGTTCTGATCAGTGATGATTTTGTGACTATTAACTTTATATGTCAGTTTGACTGGGTCAAGGGATATCCAGATAGCTGGCAAAAGATTATTTCTGGGTGGTGCCGTGAAGATGTTTCCAAATGATATTTGACTTGGTAGACTGAGTAAAGAAGATAATGATGCTGGTAGGCACTACCATCTGTTGAGGGTCTGACTAGAATGAAATTGGAGGTGGCCACATTTGCTTTCTGCCTGATCCGGGACACCCATTTTCTCCCCTCACTCATTGATGCTCCTGGTTCTGCATAGTTTAGACGCTCACCAGGACTTCTACCATTAGCTTCCCTTGTTCTCAGACCTTTACATTTGAATTGAAACTGTGCCATCACTTTTCCTGGGCCTCCAGCTTACAGAGGGCAGATTGTGGGACTTCTCAGCTCCTGTGATCACATAAACCAATCCATCATAAACCATGTCTTTCTATGTATTGGTCTGTGTCCTATGGTTCTGCTCCTTTGAAAGGAACTAATATAATTCTCATGTCATCAATAGCAACATATCACTTTTGTGCAGTATTTCCAATATCCTATACGGTATGTGTCCTATGGTTCTGCTCCTTTGAAAGGAACTAATATAATTCTCATGTCATCAATAGCAACATATCACTTTTGTGCAGTATTTCCAATATCCTATACGGTATGTGTCCTATGGTTCTGCTCCTTTGAAAGGAACTAATATAATTCTCATGTCATCAATAGCAACATATCACTTTTGTGCAGTATTTCCAATATCCTATACGGTATGTGTCCTATGGTTCTGCTCCTTTGAAAGGAACTAATATAATTCTCATGTCATCAATAGTAACATATCACTTTTGTGCAGTATTTCCAATATCCTATAGGTATATGACCATAATTCTATTATTACTATCACATTCGACAGTGTTCAAAGTTTATTCCTGCTCTGTGCTCAGGGATCACTCTTGGCAGTGCTGAGGGAACCATATGTTGTGCTAGAAACTGGGCTTGTCCACAGATAAGACAAGCTCATTTACCCCTTTACTCTTTCTTTGTAGTCCAATTTTATGGAACCAAGTATCATATAGGATGTTTTTTTTTCTGTACAGTCTCATTTTTCAGAGGTCAGAGAGGGAAAGGATCAGATGTTCTTATTTCACCCAAACCTCCAAGCACAGTCTCCATAGTCAAACATTAGATAAACTTGCTGGCACAATTCCTTCCCCTACCATACCAGCACTTATGAAACAAGAGTGCATATACTTTATTGAGGATGTCGCTGGAGGCAGGGATTGGGACACACCCAGCAATGCTCAGTGGTTATTCATAGCTCAGCAATTATATCATGGCTCAGGAATAATCAGGAATTATTCCTGGCAGTGCTCAAGGGGCCATATAGGATGCTGGGGATCGAACCAGGGTTGGTTGCATGTAGGGCAAGCATGTAGATCAGCAATAGAGTTCTTGTGCGTGCATGTGAGGCCCTGAGTTCAATCCTCAGCACGGTATATGGATATATATATACATACATATATATACATATATATATATATATATAGAGAGAGAGAGAGAGAGATGGAGCGATAGCACACAGCAGGTAGAGCATTTGCCTTACACTCAGCCAACCCGGGTTTGATTTCTCTGTCCCTCTCAGGGAGCCCGGCAAGCTACCGAGAGTATCCTGCCCGCATGGCAGAGCCTGGTAAGCTACCCGTGGCATATTCGATATGCCAAAAACAGTAACAACAAGTCTCACAATGGAGACATTACTGGTGCTTGCTCAAACAAATTGATGAATAACGGGACGATAGTGCTACAGTGCAGATATATGTGTCCATATACATATTCCGAGTCAGCAGAATGAAGCAGGACCAGCTCTCTCCTTGTTGGTCCTTAGGAGGCTCAGAAGCTCTGAGTGAAGGGTCAGCCGCAGGCTTGCCATGACCTCTGGAGACTCTTCTGAAGGCTGGCTCTGGCTCAGATTCTTGAACTTGCTGCGTTTGCATGTGGTCAAACTTTGCTAAGTCAAAGCACTGATGTCTGAGTGGAGGGAGGCTTAGTGGGGGCGAAAGGGAGTTAAATGTGATCCAGGGAGCAGGAGAGTGAGGCCTGGTTGCCTAGTAACATCTCTGAGTCACATTCCTGGAAGTGTATTTAAAAGGGAGTGCTTTTTTGTTCCTAGAATAAAAGAGAGCAATGAAAAGGGACCTTAATGGAGCCAATGTGAGGGTGGATTGAGGGAGGGATAGAAGGATTCAGAAAGGGTTGTGTGGACCACTGCAGAATCCACCCCATTACACATTGTTCCGGTTAACTTGAGTAATGCATTCACCTTCTGGACAACAGGCTACAGAAAACATGAAAACACTGAAGGTTTTAGGAGTAATGCATCCATTTATTATTGGCTTGACTTCCTGTTGTTTCCCTCTTGCCCTATTACTCTGTGTCCCCAAGTCTTGCTCAAGTCTTGCCCCCAAAGGAGACCTTGAAACCTAGATTTGGATGCAAGCAACATATTTGGGAAGTGATCGCCAAAAACACCGTGGGGGAAGTTACAAAGTGAAGAGGGAAGAGCCAATAAGGGGTTTGATTGAACCTGGGTTGTCTCTGAGCACCTGCTCTCAGTCTCACAATCTGAGCAATTGAGTGGAACTTGAAATGATCCAATTTTCAGAATTGTCATGAGAGATGGGAAACCAGAATTTATACACAACCCAGATCCACCTTGGCAAAGAATCTTCTAGGATGAATATCAACAAGAAGTGTTTGCAGAAAGAGAGAGACAGAGAGACAGAGACAAAGAGAATGAGAGAGAGAGAGAGAGAGAGAGAGCGAGAGAGCATTTGAGAACATCAAAATGGACACACACACACACACACACACACACACATAAAAAAAGGAAGTGTGGGAGAGGGAGGGGAGGAAGGAGGAAGAGAGACAGAGACAGTGTATTGAGAAATTTAGACGGCATCTCTTTTTCTCCAAAGGATGTCAGGTGCTATCAGAAAACCCTTCCAATCATTCACTGGACTCCACTCCTAGCTCTCACTCCTTTTCTTCCCATTCCATCCTGCACTGACTTTTCTAATTATCAGACACAGATTCCTATGTCTTCCAGTTACTTGGGAGAGGAGAAATGGGTTAACAAAAATTTTAGTCATTTCCAATAGGCCTGTATGTCTTCCAAGGGAAATCTTGAGGCAACTTACCATTGTCTCTCTTCTCTCCAACTTATCATGAAAACATGTTTTCATTTTTGGTATCTCAAGGTTTTCAATCCATTGGTGGTATGAGCTCAGAGTAGCAAAGAATTGAAGGGTCACTAATCAGTACATGACTGGTTTTTTTCCACTCAGCACAAACAGAAGTTTTATAATTGATGCAAAAACCTTGGTAGAACACCAGGAGAGAATCCCAGAATTCTCCGAGCCCTTTACAAATTTCAATGAAAAATAAACAGAAGTAAACCAATGAAGATTTTTGAGTTAAAAGTGTGGGCAGGAGTTGGAATGCGTTCATGGAGCACACAATGGGGTGAGTGTTACTTTCTGTGAATATGTGATTACTGAAAACTGATCACTAAAGCAATAAATAAAGATGCCTTTTGTTTCATTTCTTGTTCTTAGAAATCTGTAGGAAATTCCTTTTGGCTGTAGATACCAAGGCATTTTTCCTGTATCTGGGTAACTAAAAGTCTGTTTGGCAAGTTGGGGGTGGGTGGGAGAGAGTATTAGAGGCTACAGGTGAGGTTCTGACTCATCTGACCAGGCTGAAGGTCACCTGTAGTCAAGCCCAGTTGAATTTGTCCAGTAGTATGAATTTTCACACTTGTCACTATAGCGTGATTTTTCTATGTAGTGGGAGGGTGGGAGATGGGATATGGCTCAGGGAGGGAATGGAAGAGGAATTGTATTGGGTAATTTGCAGATTCAGAGAAGGAAGGATGACCGGATATTCCAACATTTTTTGCTAGGAAGTGGTGGCAGAGATGGACTGAAATTGTACTGAAGGGACAATTTTTGTGAGAGAGACAGAACTAGTCATTCTGTACTTTGAACAGTGTCAAAATTTATTTTGTATGAACACTGATATGGTTACAGAATGTTCTTGATCTAACTTCACTCCAATTACAGAATGACATTGTCTGTTTACATTGAAGGTTAAATCTCGCCCACGATGTCCAGAACAAGTCATCCTAAACTCTAATATCCCTTTGGAATTTAATATCTAAATTCCTAAATTCTTTTTTTTTTCTTTTTGGGTCACACCCAGCGATGCTCAGGGGTTATTCCTGGCTTTGCACTCAGGAATTACTCCTGGCGGTGCTTGGGGGACCATATGGGATGCCGGGGATCGAACCCGGGTCGGCCGCGTGCAAGGCAAACGCCCTACCCGCTATGCTATCGCTCCGGCCCCTAAATTCCTAAATTCTAATATCCTAAATTCCTAAATTCTAATATCCCTTTGGAAAGTAAAATTTTTGGAGATGAGGTCAAAGACACATTGCAGAATCATGAAAATATATTTTTTTATTTTTTATTTTTGCTGCTCCTTTACTACTGAAAATAATAAAAACTGGGGATATACTTCAGAATTGGGATTTTTTTTAAATCAGAAATTACTTTCAGTCAGAGAAAGTTAAATGGCAAGGCAAATATTTCACTACACATCACCAGGTCTTATGAGTCATTCTCCTTGTCATGCAAGTTTTCTTCTCTCTTTGAAGCCCTCGGCCCCTGCTGCATTTCTAGACTCAGGGTATATATACGTCTTCCCGACTCTGAGTGGTAGTAATTTGGTTGCTTGATTGCAGAGAGGGAGGGGGAAATTTTCTCTCAACCTCTACACTGGAAACCAATAGCTCATAAGATTGAAGCATGGTAAATTGAAATGTCTGGGATACTTAGGCATGTGTCTTGAGCCTGGTGGTAGCAAAGGGTTGGTTTGAGGCAAAGCATTATGGAGGTTGGGCAGAAAAAATGACTCTGTAGACCCGTCTCCCAAAAATGAGCTTAACTGTTCCCTGTCAAGTCAATAAAATGGGCGTGTGATGAGGGAAGGGCCTTTGGGAGTCCATGAAGAGGTTCATCTCACTTTCCCTCACTTGGGAAAACTTGTTCTTATGGTAGAATGTGCCAAGAAACCTACCTCCCATTCTTGCCCTGCCTGCTCTCACACACAGGGGTGACGAGGTGAGTCATCAAGAAAGCCATGTCCAGCAACTTCCGCCCATCCAAAGTGAAAAATTAAGTATCATTTTTATTCAGAATTCCTAGAATTAGATAAACTTCCATGGAAGGTCTTTTTGTTGTTGCTGTTGTTGTTTTGGGATCGGCGATGCTCAGGGGTTACTCCTGGCTCTGAACTCAGCAATCACTCCTGGCAGTGCTTGGAACATCATATGGGATAGCAGGGAACAAACCTGCATTGGCGGCGTGCAAGGCAAGTGCCTACCCACGGTACTATGGCCCCTCCATAGAAGACCTTGATTCTGGATTTTCTCCTGTTGGAGTGGCTGTAAGGAAGGCACAGTCAGAGCAAAAATGGGATTGCTAACATGATAGCTGGGATCACTATTCCAAACCTAAGAGTGACCCCAAAGAAAGGGAGAGGAGTTCCTAGGTTTGGATTCCCTTTCTTCTCACTGTGCTCCTCCTCACGCTTCAGCTTCTAAGGGCAGAAAAGAGAAAGAAACCCTGGGAAATCAAATTAATTTTTTTTTTGCTTTTTGGGTCACTCCTGCCAATGCACAGGGGTCACTCCTGGCTCTGCACTCAAGAATTACCCCTGGAGGTGCTTGGGGGACCATGTGGGATGTTGGGAATCAAACTCTGGTCGGCCGTATGCAAGGCAAACGCCTTACCCGCTGTGCTATCGCTCCAGCCCCCCCGAATTAAATTTTTATGGGCCTGAGAGAAGGTACAGAAATTAATGTGCTTGTCATGCATGTGACTGATTCCAGTTCAGTCCCCAGCACAGAGCAAGGAGTAGCCCCTGAGCACTATCAGGTGTGGTCCAACTTCCTGCACCAAATAAATAAAGTAAAAACTAAATAGTTTTCAATGCTAATGAGAAATACTTCTGTGAAGACGGAATTAACATAAACACACACACACACACACACACACACACACGCATACTTGTGACTTTTTGCTCATTGGAGCTTGGTTTTCAGTAAGGTTGGTTCCTGGTTCCTGTTGAGTCTCAGTACTGTGATACGCTGTCCGGGCTGACCGGCTCCCACGTAGGTCTCCTGCCTGTCCATTCCCCAATTTTGCTCTGAATGCAGGGGCCTCTTCATGGTACTTGAATCCATTCATTTCCGCTTTACGTGAAAGTGTTTTTGGAAATTAAAAGACAAACTCAAGCATTGATGGAATTCTCTGAAACACTGGAGTTGCCACTTGTCAAAGCTGGACACACTGCTTTGTCACTTGCTGTCTGGTGCTTTTCATTAAGAGCCAGCCAAATCATATCCTAACAACAGTTCCAAAAACAACAGCACATACACATACACCCCCCCACACGCGCACACACGCACAGACACAGACACAGACACAAGCGCACACACACACACACACACACACACACACACACACACACACTCAAAACCTGACCTGGGCCGGAGCGATAGCACAGCGGGTAGGGCGTTTGCCTTGCACGCGGCCGACCCGGGTTCGATCCCCGGCATCCCATATGGTCCCCCAAGCACCGCCAGGAGTAGTTCCTGAGTGCAAAGCCAGGAGTAACCCCTGAGCATCGCTGGGTGTGACCCAAAAAGCAAAAAAAAAAAAAAACAAAACAAAACCTGACCTCCCATACTATTAAATAAACTACTTCAGTGTCCTAAAGCTTTGCAGAATGTGTTCTTCCATACCCTATGGTAACAAAACTTTGGATTTTCAGTTTGTTTTGGAGGCTAACCCAGTGATACTACTCTCGGTTCATCGCTTAGGGACATCGGGGACGGGGTGGGAGTGGAGGATGGCAGGGGTGGTGGAGGTGAGGGGTGGGATTTTGAATCAAGGATTGAACCTGGTCTTCCTGCACCAAAGCATGCACACTAGCATGACACGTGGAGGTAGCAATGAGGATCTAAATGTTTAAAATGTCCCAGTTCTTCACAAGATTTATTTTGCATGTGAAAACAATGGTGATTTTTCACAAAACATATAATATATAATATATATTATGAATATATCTGTAAATGGTATATTATTTATTTAAATATAAATATAGTAAAATCTAAATATCTCCCTCTTAATCTCCTAGAGCATAAATATTGACAGATATGACCCAAAGAAACAAAAGGTCTCTGGGTCCTCAGCTTATAACAGTATAAGAATATAATACTTATAATAGTATCCCAGCATTTCACTTAGGATATTTAACTCCTTAAGTATCTAAGGGCATCCTAAGTCCCCAAAGCTGGGAACTGCTGTTGTTCCCACTGAACCCCAACCTTGGGGAGTCCACGTGGTTGAGGACTCACTGCCCAGCTGGGACCTTAACCCCACGTGAAGCCCAGTACCTGAGTTTGGCCTTGCCTGATGCTTGGTTGTGGGTCCAGATGGGCCCCACCAGGCCCAGCTCCGTCCTCGCCCTTTCTCCAGCTCAGTTCTCAGTCTGGAAGCTTGCCTGTGGCCTGCAAATCCCGGGGTGGTGACTAGAAATGATCCTCAGCTCCCGGGACCCCCACGTGGCTCAGTCAAGAAGGAGCTTGACCACAGCCGTAGCCTTGCCCACTATTCTAGCTGCTTCTATCTCTGACCTCCACTGTGCTTATCCCGCCGACTTCCATCTTCCCACCCCTCCATCCATACCAGTGTTTCCTGTTGCCATCTCTCTGACGTCAGGTTGACTGTGTCACTTCTCACACTTTCCTCAAGGCTGGCGGTGGGTGGCCGCCCTCTTGTTCCCGGGTCCCGATCCTGCCCCCAGCTCAGGCAAATGACAGACTCACAGCAGCCTAATGAGGGAGACCGGGGCTGGCGCCCGCATCGGGGAGACCTCTGGGGGAGGGTCTCTGATGTGACCAGAGGGGAGGGCCGGTTGCTTCCAGGGGTGCTGTGCCCTGTCGTGCCGCCGTCGGGGAGACCCTACCGGACTCTCGGACTGAGGAACTGGGCCTGAGATTCGTGCTGAGTCCCAGTTCTATAAAGGATCAGGCCCGTCTCCGGCACGGTGACGCCCTGGGCCCCAGTGAAGGCCGGACAGATGAAGAGGGGACTGTCATCAGACCCCAGCCGGAAGAAGGGCCTCAGGGGCCCAGAGAAGCGCGCGCGGGGACACGTGTAGAGGTGCGACCGGTCCCGCATGTTGTAGAAGGAGACATCTCCAGACTCGTAGTCGAGGAAGACGGCCACCCGGCGGAGGCGCTCTCTCAGCGGGAGAATCCTCTCGGGAGAGGACAGGACCCGGTACTGACCTTCGAACATCTCCAGGGTCCAGAAGCCGTTCTGAGGGACCAGCAGGGCCTCTCCTTTCCTCTCGACGCCGTCTCTGCAAACCCCCACGGCCCACACCATCACATTCTCCACCTCCACCTCCCAGTAATGCCTCCCTGAGGAGAAGCTCTCCCGGCCCAGGACGCAAGGCCTGCAGTCGAATCTCTCCGGGTTGTCAGGGACGCTCTGCCTGCCGGGGCCCCGTCTCACGCTTCTCCGGTCCTCTGACAGGAAGAGCTCGGGGTGCGCCGTGTCTGGGTCCAGGAGCACATCAGCTGCGGAGAAGTCTCGGGTTTAGACTGGAGTCTCGGGAGAAAGTGCCATTCCAGTGCCCGCAGAGGCCCCGGAACACCAGCGGGGTGACCTTTCCACAGATCCCCGGCAGGCCCGTCAGAATCACCGAGGCTACACTGTGTGCCAAGAGCGTGGTCGCAGGTCGGGATAAGCCAGGTTCTAGGGGACGGAGCCAGCTTAGCAAATGAGCTGAAATAAATGGCTCCCACTTTCTCTCAATTTTCTTCCCACCTTCTCTTTTTTCTCTTTTTTAGTTAGAAACACACTAAGTTTGGTTTAAGCTTCCTATTCTCCCAAGGAAGCATGAAGGCTAATTGCTCATTTTCCAGATTCCAGGTTACTTTCACTGGTCCTCTGGGCTCTGCTTGAACCAGGTGACAATGGGCTTAAATAACTAAGGGCACTCTTCAAAAGATCTTTTAAAAGCACAGGGCCAAAGAGATAGGACAGGGGTTAAGGTGCTTGCCTTGCATGCAGCTGACCCCTGTTTGATGTGGTGCCCTGAACATTTTCAGGAATGGCCCCCAAGCAGAATCAGGAGTAAGCCCTCAGCAAGCCAGGTGTGGTCCCCAAACCACTGTAGCACTGTAGCACTGTCATCCCGTTGTTCATTTATTTGTTCGAGCGGGCACCAGTAACATCTCCATTATGAGACTTGTTGTTACTGTTTTGGGCATGTTGAATACGCCACGGGTAGCTTGCCAGGCTCTGCCGTGTGGGCGGGATACTCTCAGTAGCTTGCCGGGCTCTCCGAGAGGGACAGAGGAATCGAACCTGGGCCAGCCATGTGCAAGGCAAATAAATACCCTACCTGCTGTGCTATCGCTCCAGTCCGTCCCCAAACCAACCAAATAAAAATTGTTTTAATATTAAAAGGACAGTTGTCATGGTAGTGGGGGAGAAACTGGACATTGGTGGTGGGAAATGTACACTGGTGAAAGGACAGGTATCGGAACATCTTATGACTGAACCCCAAACATGACCAACTTTGTAACTGCGTATCTTATAGTGATTCAACTGTAAAAATGTTTAAAAAGAATATTGAAATAATCAGTGCAAAATTTCTAGTTCCTGTGACACAATGAAGGTTGCATAAGTAGGTCCTATTATAATTAATATAAAAATAAATCTAAAAAATATAAAAAGGATAGTTGTCCCCTAAAGCCAACCTGATGTGAGAGAGGATTTCCGGGAACAAGGTGGAAAGAACCATCTCCATCTGGGTTTGCCTCAACAACCTAGTCTAGCACCCACAGCCCTGGGCTCCCTGCAGAGGGTATGCTGCTCGAACCCCTTTCCGCTGCAGTTATTACTACCCAATCTACATTGTATTGTGTTGAAATCATATTCTTTTTCTTTTGGGGTCACACCCAGTGATGCTCAGGGGTTACTCCTGGCTCTGCACTCAGGAATTATGGGGGGGACTATATGGGATGCTGTGGATCGAACCTGGGTCGGCCACATGCAAGGCAAATGCCCTACCCACTGTCCTATTGCTCCAGCCCTGATGATAGATGATGAATCTGATGCTAGAATGTGCTTAGCAGGAGAGACCAGAGGCTCCTGTGCTCTCCTGTTTGCACAAGCCCTTCCGGTTCTGGCTCAGACACAGAGTATACTTGTGATCCTGTCAGGTCAGTGCAGTTCCCCTCACCTAGCGGGACATCCCGAGACAGCCTTCGGGAAGCTACTTGCTTCTCCCTGCACTAGGCTCTTCAGCTGTGTGGGGTCTAACATCTCCCAGGTCACAAACAGCCAAGCCTTTATTGTCTTCTTTCAAATAATCCAGGATCCCAAGAGCAACAACTACAAAAATGTGACCTTTGGGAGAAGTCACTGTGTAAGGTAGACCTGAGATTCAATTATTCTGAGAAACGAAAGGCTGGTGGAAAGGAAGCCTCTCAGCTGACTGGAAGCCTCAGCGATTCCCTGCCTGAAGCGCTAAGATTCACCACTGGGAAAGTTTCTGCGGATGAACCATCCCTTGCGGCCCCCTGCCAGCTGGCACCCTTTGCCATCCATGCTAATAGTCCCGTTGGCTGGCTAGGGAGAAAGCTCAGGACTGAGGGCGTGTCGGGGGCACTCACCAGCGTTTAAGAGGGTTCTTCTCCAGCCTGCAATGAGACAGAGAGGGGGGCTTCGTCAGAAAACGGCCAGCGGAGCAGGGCACAAACTGTGCGTGGACTCACTCAGGAAACGGTCAACTTACGCAGTTCCTCTTGAAGTTGCTCTGCAGGGAAAAAAAAAAAAAAAGACAAAAACTAAAACCCAGAAATGAATGAATGTCCTCAATAGCAGAGAACCTGAGCTTGTATCAGAGGATGAAGACCTGGCCTTTCCTGTGAAGCCCACCCCTCTCCCCTGCGTCTAGGGAACTGTCATGATACCAGGAGTGACAAGTGGCCAGCGGCTGGGACGCTCAGTCCTTGTCTGGGTTGCTCTGAAGGCAAGCCCCCAGGCAGAGCTGCTAAGCCAGGAGGGGGCCAGGGCCTGGCTGCTGCTTCCAGGCTTCCAGCTGTCCCAGCTGTGTCCCCTGGGATGACAGGGAACTGTCCTACTCTTCTGCCTTGATGTTTGTTCTCTCTTTCTCTCCACACCGTCGCCCCCTCGGGTCCTTACCTGCATCATCCGTCTCTTCACTTTCCCCCTCCTTTTCCATGGGCTCTTTGTCCTTGTGGAGTTTCTTGATGAGGCAGATGCTGGCGGCGCTGAGCAGCAGCAGAGCCGGTAGGGCGGCCAGCAGGGCGGGCGTCCAGGAGGAGGTGCTGGGAACCACAGGCTCTGGAAGGGGAGCCAGGGAAGCCCCTTGAGGGAGGAACTGAGTCAGAATGAAGAGCTCTGGGGGTCCTCTCCGCTTCTCCCCCAGAAGCCCCTAGTAGAGCAAAAGAGTTTGCTTCTACCTGGTGTGCCTCACAGAGATTGTCCAGGTTGGGGGCGGGATGGAGGCCCGGGAGAGAGAAAAGCAGAAACACTGGAATCCGCCTGGAGAGGAATGGGGGGGAGGAAAGCTCGCCGGTTAGCTGCAGTCACCACAGCACAGCTGTCACCGCTCCGCCTGCAAGTCTTTCTGCCCAGACGCTCAGCAGAGCTGCCTACACCAGACCATGGCGTTGGCTCCAAACCCTCAGTGTCTTCTGCCTCACTCAGAAGCACAGCCAAGGGGCAACAGTGCCCTTCTGAACGGACCCACGCTCTCAGAACTTATTTCCTCCACTCTTCCCGCACTCCATCCATCCCAGCCGTCCCTGCCTCTTGGGGTTCCGTGAAACTGCCAGACACGCTCCTCTGCAGGCCCTTTGCACGTGCTGCTCCTGCTCCCCAGCCTGCTCCCTCATCCCCATCTTTTTAGTGAGTCCTTCCCTGACCCTCCTGTTTGTGGAGCATGCAACAGGCACCAGAGCTGATAAGATCTGTCCCTGCATAGCAGATAAGACCTGTCCCTGCACAGTGACCCAGTAGCGCATTTTACAAGCACCAGGAATCTGATGTTTGGTCTCATCCCCCAAGAACTGTCACCTAACTGCATTCCTAACTGCAGCATCTAGCCTTAATTGGGATTGGGCAGGGGCAGAGTGGGAAAGGTGATAGGTCAGTGATGCTAAACTTTATGTGATTGGACCATCCTCTTAAGCCCTCTTAACCTCTTAAGACCATCCTCTATAATACAGGTGTCTAGTTGGCAATGAAGTGAGTGGCCATCAGCCGTCTTCAGAAGTTTCTCTGTGCACTTGGCATCCTTCGCCCTGCGTCTGCCCAAACCCGGCGTGCAATGTGTCTGGGCATGTTGGGGAAAACTGTTCCCCAACACCTGTTCAACCCCTCCAGGCCACTGGTTCTTCCTCTCTCCTCCCCTCATCAATCATTTCCATAGTGCTCATCCCCATGAATCTACTCTGCCATGTCATTAATCACTCTTCATTTTCATTCCTTCATCGATGGCTCTGGTCACTCTAGAACAGAAGCCCCAGGAAGGGGGGGTCCCTTGGGTACTTTGCTTAGCCATTTGCCTTTGGTTTCTGCAATGGTGCCTTGGACCTAGGCGATGCTTGTTCAGTGTCTGTTCAATGAATTGATGAGAGTCAATGGAAAGAAACTGCCACAGTTGAGCCCCTTGGAAGGTCCCGGGGTAGGAACAGGCTTCAGAGGGAGCACCGGGGGTGTGGAAAGTCACTCATCCGTACCACACTTCACGTTTTATGAATATTCTAAATGCTTAAGAATTGCTACAGGGTAAGACCCATAGGGGGAGTGGGGGAGGAAAAACTATCAGATTCACCCTCAAAGAATAGGTGCCTACTAGGTTTGGAGTTGGTTTTTTGTTTGTTTTGTTTTTTGTTTTTAGGTCACACCCAGCAGTGGTCAGGGCCATGACCAGGCAGTGCTTGGGGGTTACTCCTGGCTCTGCACTCAATAAATACTCCTGGAGGTGCTCAGAGGACCTTATGGGATGCCGGGGATTGAACCCAGGTCAGCTGCACGCAAGACACGCGCTCTACTTGCTCCAAAGCAGACGCTGTACTATTACTCCAGGCTTATTGTGTGTTCTGGGCTGTAATTTATCCTTTGAACATGAGTTTGAAGCACTGAGAAGTTCCACTTACAGGCAAAGCTTTAGGTTTCCTATATGTGGATTCTGGATCTGATTCCAATTTATTTCATAGTCATGGATTTAACCAACCATGGGTGTCTGTTGAATCCACTGTTGGCTAGTCAACTGGTACCACCCTCAGAGACAGGGTCAGCTATAATCTGTACATCTGGGGATTTGTATGGCCACTGGATGTAGTGTGGGTGGGGCTGCAGATTTTCAGCAGCTCAGGGGTCCATGGTCCTGGGTCAAGTGCATTTGATTTCTCCAGTGACAGGATAGAAGCTTCAGCTCTGCTGAGTCTGGGACCCTTCCACCCACACCCCTTCCTCCTCGTTCTCACTCCAGTTCTGGTACCTGCCGAGGACCAACCCCACACAGGAGGCTCCGGAGCACAGAGAACTCACCGGGAATGAAGATCACACTTTCCTCCTCCTGGCCGAGCAGGGTGTTGTTGACCGCGCAGGACATGTTCCTCACAGTGCAGTCTCTGATGATCACGGCCAGGGTGACGGTGAAGAGGCCATCTGTGTCCACAACGTAAGCCTCCTCCAGGGCCTGCACGACTTCCCCATAGGGGTCCCGCCACACTGCGCGGGGCTCCGGGTACCAGCCTCCAGATGTGCACTCCAGCCAGATGCCCCCATCCTCCAGCACCTGCATCTCAATGAGGGGCGGGGAGCCCAGCCCTGCAGCAGAGACCAGGGCTGAGTTAGAAGGAACAGCAATGGTGTCTTAGCCAAAGGATCTTGCAGAAACCGTTCTCTCTGTGTGTGTGGTGGCGGGAGGAGGGGCTGGGCCTGACCACAGATGGTCAGGGACTATTTTTGGCTCTTAACTCAGGACTGACTGAGCCCTGGAGGTACTCAGAGGACTGTGTTCAAGCTGGGGTTGACAAATGCAAGGCAAGTCCCTTAACCCCTGTGATATCTCTCTGGCCCCAGAAAACTCATTCTTAAAGGGTCACCCCAAGGGAAGAGAGTTGCTTTAGTTTCCTGAAGCTCTAGGGTTAATAACCAAGACAGAAACCTGTCAGGCTGGCAAGATCTTAAGAAACTTCTGACCTCCAGATGCTGGATCCTGTTTAGAGTTTCACACCACAGCTCTCTGACCATCCTAAGTTGCTGATGATTGGGCCAAACCCAGCGATGCTCAAGATTTACTCCTGGTTCTTCTGCATTCAAGATGACTACTGGCAGGGATCAGGGGATCAAACCTGGGTTGGCCATGTCCAAGCTAGTGCCCTACCTGCCGGACTTTTGCTCCAGCCCTGGTACTCTCTTGACAACATAATGTATTAGAAAAATCTTGATGCTTTAATGAAATTATCTATTCAAGTGAGTCACTGTCACTATAATCAGTATTTAGGGATTGGAAAAAAAAGGTAAAATTAATGCTTATCGAGAAATAAGATGCCGCTGCTGTACTATGCTGGGCAACCCTTATTTATTCCAGCTGGCCTTCTGCAATGCTTGACCATGCCCTTCTCTCTCATATTGGACAGTTTGAACGAGAAAGTACATGGTGCCCTCTCAAGTACCCATATGCCAGGCCCCATGTCAGATGGGATTTCCCTCTAGATCCTCAGTGTGCCCAGAGGTACAAGGTTCACGCATACCCTCATCCTGGTTTTTGATCAACCGCCATCTTTTCCAAGAAGCCTTCCTTCCCATTCTATTTATCATAGCCCCCCCTCCAAGCTCCCTCCAGCCCTCTCCTGCTGTGTCTCCCCTATAGTACTCTACACTGACACACAAGTCAGTTTCCTTAAGGTGATATTTGCTGATATTCTGCCTTTCCAGAATGTGAGCACCCCACGGGATACATTTCACTCACTGATTTATTCTCAGTTCCTAAAACAGTGACTTGAAATGCTTATCAAATGTGTTGAATGAAGACCAGAGAGATCAGTCAATGGCTGAGTGTGTGTTTTGCATATGGAAGGTCTGGGTTTCACCACTGGCTTCTCCATGAACACAGAGCAAAAATGCCTTGATTCCTGGGTGGAAAGAAGCCACATCCCTCTTTAAAGGGAGTTCCACAGAACTGGCTTACAGAACTGGACTTCTTTTTTTTTTTTTTTTTTGCTTTTTGGGTCACACCCAGAGATGCTCAGGAATTACCCAGGGCTGTGCTTGGGGGACCATATGGGATGCCAGGGGCTGAACCCGGGTTGGCCACATGCAAGGCAAACACCCTACCTGCTGTACTATCACTCCAGCCCCACAGAACTAGACTTAACAAGGTGGGGGAGGGTGGTTGGAACAATGTTTGAGGTTTTCTGAGTGTGGTGTCGGAACTCTGGACACATGAAACTTTAACATAACTGTAACTCATGGTGCTTCAAATTAAATTAAAAATAAATTTAAAAGGCGGGGGTGGTGGTTTGGGCAGATAGGTGCTAATCCACAGTGAGCCTGAAGTTGGGAGAGTCACTATCCCCGAGAACCCCACCTGATAAGACGACGCACCTGCCACCGTCACCCGCATGACGGCCTCATCATAGGATCTGCCTTCTTGGAAATAACAGCGGTAGATGCCGTTCTCATGGGCAGTGACGTTATGTATGACCAGTGCCACACGGCCGCGCTGGATGTCTTCGCTCACGAAGGTGGTTCTCCCTCGGTACGCTGCCATCTGCTCCTCATTCCGCTCCTGCCCGCCCTTATACACCAGCACTGCGGGGGAGAACTGAGACCGGAACCAGCGCACCTCCATGTCCTGGGCATTTTTCTCTGGGAACAGGTGGCAGCGTAATGTGATGTTTTCTCCCACCAGGACCAGGATTGGATCCGCGGGTCCCACCACTGTAAACTGGGCTGTTCGACAGAGTGGTAGAATCAGACAAGGACCCCAGCCACCAAGTATCAGGACAGAGGTGGCTCTTCCAGGGGACAGACTTAGTCTTCCTAAGGTCACAAAGGCTGGTGCGCTGAGCATCAAGGACCAGCAGCTGTGATTGGTTGGCACAAACAGAGGCTCGGAAGAAATTATTGAGGCTGTTGATGATGAACTACTGAGGCTGCTGCTGTTTCAGGAGGGAACACTGAGGCGCACACACTGAGCCCTCCAACGGGCCTTATGTTTAGAAACATTTTCATCAGTTCCCCCATCAATACACGGCCTAACAGGTGCTATAAACACGAGCAGTCCAACATGGTGGCCACCAACTACTTCTGGTGCTGCAAATTCAAGATACACACACAATTTGTGTAAGCATGTGTGTGTGTGTTTGTGGCACACCTAGCTGTGCTCAGGGAAGCACAAGGGATGCTGGGGATCATACCCAGGTCCTATCTCTCCAGATCCCACACACAATTTCGAAATTTTGGGGGACAAATAATGTTAAATATCAAATATGGGCCGGAACAATAGCATAGCAGGTAGCATGCTTGCCTTGCATGTGGCTGACCCGAGTTCAATCCCCAGCATCCCAAATGGTCCCCAGAGCCTGCCAGGAGTAACTCTTTTTTTTTTTTTTTTTTTTTTTTTTTGCGTTTTGGGTCACACCCAGCGATGCTCAGGGGTTACTCCTGGCTCTGCACTCAGGAATTACTCCTGGCAGTGCTTGGGGGACCATATGGGATGCCGGGGATCGAACCCGGGTCGGCCGCATGCAAGGCAAACGCCCTACCCGCTATGCTATCGCTCCGGCCCCAACCAGGAGTAACTCTTGAATGCAGAGCCAGAAGTAGTTCCTGACCATCATTGAGTGTGACCCCAAAACAAACAAACAAACAAAGAAAAAATATTAAATGTTTCTCTGGCATTCTTTTACACTGATTAAAAGTATAAAATAATAGTAATTGGAGGTTAAACAAAATGTACGAGCAACATTTACTTCTGGGGCTGGAGAAATATTACAGCAACCACACATGCTGCCTTGCACATGGTCCACCAGGGTTCAATCCCATAGAGTTCCTGGAGCATGGGCAGTAATGATCCCTGAGCACAGAGCCAGGAGTAAGCCCTGAGCACAGTCGGGTATGACCCAAAACCTCAAATAAAAATAATTTAAAAAATAACAAAATGTGGGGGGCTGGAGAGATAGCACAGCGGGTAGGGCGTTTGCCTTGCACGCGGCTGACCTGGGTTCAAACCCCAGCATCCCATATGGTCCCCTGAGCACGGCCAGGGGCAATTCCTGAGTGCAGAGCCAGCCAGGAGTAACCCCTGTGCATCACCAGGTGTTACCCAAAAAGCAAAAAAAAAAAAAAAAAGTGGGGCTGGAGTGATAGCATAGCGGGTAGGGCGTTTGCCTTGCACGTGGCCCACCCAGGTTCGATCTCCAGCATCCCATATGGTCCCCCGAGCACTGCCAGGAGTGATTCCTGAGTGCTTGAGCCAGGAGTAACCCCTGTGCAACGCCGGGTCTGACCCAAAAAGAAAAAAATATATATTTATAATATTTCCTTCTATCTTTTTTTCTAAAATGTAATAAGAAGTGCTGAGAATATTGAGAATAGCCAGTGCACTCACCCGCGCGGCCCTCAGGGTTTTCCTACTGGACCGCAGGGGTCTTATTTCAATGCACGCGGGCAGAGTGAAAGGGCGAGCACCCGTTTAGGGCACTTCTCTTCGCTCTTCTGCTCTGCGGAATGAAGGGGTGAGTGTCCTTTCTGAGAAGCTGACGGGGTTCAGGGCATGCACCCCTACCTGACGACTGCAGGAGCGAGCAGAGGAGGAGGAGGAGGGAGTGTGGCGGGTAGCCACGCGGGGGACCAGCGGGCTCCATCAGCACCGAAGTCAAGCTCCCGGCCGAGGCGGGGACCGCACTCCTACGGGACAGACGCGGGCGGTCACTACGGACCAGTGCTTGCCTTTCTCATCTAGGTCAGGACCCCAACTTTTGTCTTGGACCGCCCGCTTTTAGGTCGGCAGTTCCAGCCTCGGGGAGACCCGGGAGGTCGCTTTCCGCCCTCGTTGGCTCAGTGCTCAGGTCAGCGTTGAGTTTCTCCGCTTTGTCACCCGATATTTTTTCCATCGCCTCCCTCCGTTCTCTCCCTCCTCCCCTCGAACAAGCGGTGCGCCCCGAGGAAGCCTGTCGGGAGGCGCCTGCCCATCCCGCAGACCCTCTCCCCCGGGCACCCCGTCTTGTATAGGCCTCGCCCCCGCCGCCCCCACCCCCCGACCCGTCTGGGTCCCCCGGGGGCTGCAGTCCCTTTGCACCTCCGCTTTCCTACCTGCGAGGATTCCCCTCTGCCCGCTCTCGGCTTGCTCCCCGCCTCCCACGCGCCGCTGCGGACTTTGATGCTGCCCCTTTTTTCCTCCAACCTGCCCGGGGCGCGGTCGCAGCCGTCCCGAACCGGCAGAAGGAACTTGTCCTCGCCTCCCATGGATGTCAGAGACGCGGGACCGCGGCGCCTCCCTGACCCCGAAGTCCCCAGATTGTCGATGCCTGGGTGAGAGCCGGGACTGGCCGGCGGCAGGTGACCCAGCCAATAGGAGCCCTGAGCTGGCTTCCTCATCAGTTACTGGCAGAAAACGCCCGTCGCAGGCTCAACGTCGAGGAAACTGCCCGGCGACCCGACCCTCTTCCACCAGACCCACGCGGGCCTCCTCCCCGCGCAACCTCCCGGGAATCCCTGGAGCTCGAGACGCCTCATCTTCCGCAGCTCCACCGAGCCCTGAGTTCTCATTCCAATTTGGTGCATCCAGAGACGCCCAGTTGCCAACAGAATTTCCCGGCGACGGGTCCCTAACCGCGGCTCAGTCTGGCTGGTGGGACCTTAGCACAATTCGCAAAATTTAGATACAGTTCTGTCAATCCCAGGGCTGGTTCCACGGTGCCGGTGGAAGAGGGCAGCCAGGACCGCGGGAGGCAACAGGCCGCATCCCTCTGCTGATTGCAGTTCAGCCTGCGGGTCTTGCAGGGATTCTGGAGACTCAGAGAAACTTCTTGATGGCTGCGGTATCTGGTCAAGAACCAAAAGCCACAGATCATACAGTCTTAACTCGTCTCACACGGTCGCTGCTTTCATCATGTAAACCTGGGTTTGCAGCCCACACCACGTGGTTGGGTTTGTTTGTTTGTTTTTTTGTTTTTTGTTTTTTGTTTTCTGGTGCCAAGACATCCAGGCACTTTTTATACTTAGTAAGAAAGCATATGGGGCTGGAGCCATAGTACAGCAAGGTAGGGTGTTTGCTTACCCAGCTGACCTGGATTTGATCCTTGGTATCCCATATGGCCCCAGAACCTTCACAGAAGCAGGAGATAACCAATTCTGCCTCCAAACATCTTGAGGTAAGGGTTGCAGTGCGGCCAGCAGGTCAATCTATACCTGCAGGGGAGTGCATTAGCAGACTGATGGTACCTTCAGACTTCCTGATACCACAAAATTACCTCTGGCCGGATCCCAACAACTTGGGACCAAGGTTTTTGAGAAATGAAAAGGCCAAAAGTTAGGTATGTGGGAGCCATGCCTACAAACTACCTCCGGCTCAACTATACAAGCTCATTTATTGGTCTTGCATCTGAAACCCTTAAATAAATCTTGAGGGGCTGGAGCGATAGCACAGCGGGTAGGGCGTTTGCCTTGCATGCGGTTGACCCGGGTTCGATTCCCAGCATCCCATATGGTCCCCTGAGCACCGCCAGGAGTAATTCCTGAGTACAGAGCCAGGAGTAACCCCTGTGCATCGCCGGGTGTGACCCAAAAAGCAAATAAATAAATAAGTAAATATTGAAAGAGATCAAAAGTCATAGTTAATCTCAGATTTGTGTAAGGCTGAACATAGCAGGGTAAATTGGAGGGGGGCGGGTCAGCCTGGTGCCTGTCCCTGGCAGCTGCTTGCTTCAGCAATCCAAAATCACCACCATACTGCTGCCAGACTCCACCATCTCCAAACAGGCCTCACTGAGATATAATCTTCTGAAAATTCGGGTAGGTGGATTTTGTGACTAAAATCTCCAAACTTTCTCTGTATCAGGATGGGCTATCTCCCCCACACCTTCCTGTACTTTCAGAAGCTTTGGCAGTCACATCCATACAACCAGAGCTGCCACTCAGTTAAAAAGCTACTCCAGTCTTACTGTCTGATAAAAGCATTGAGTGTCCTGAACAAACTTGATACCTCTTAGTGTCTGTATTGCAAACCATAATGCACAAAAGGAAAAGGAGAGAGACAGAGAAAGAAGAAAAGTGCGTCACATAGAGGCAGGCTGGGGTGGGGTGTTGGGGGATGGTGGGAGGGAAACGGGGACATTGGGGTGGAAAGACACACTGGTAGAGGGACGGGTGTTGTATCATTGTATGACTGAAACTCAATCATGAACACCTTTGTAATGATCTATCTCATGGATAGTCAGTATAAAATATATATACATATATATTTTTAAAAAAAGACATTTTGAGGGATGGGTATTCATAAAATGCATGTGGATGAAGTAGGCCTGAGGCTCTTTCTTTAACTCTTTCACCATACCAAAGCAATACAGTCAAATTGGGTTTTTGGGGAATTTTAATCTTAGAATTAAAGTTTAACCTAAGATGGGCTGGAGTGATAGTTAGGGCATTTACCTTGCACGCAGTCAACCCGGGTTCGATTCCCAGAATCCCATATGGTACCCTGAGCACTGCCAGGAGTGATTCCTGAGTGCATGAGCCAGGAGTGACCCCTGTGCATCACCGGGTATGACCCAAAAAGAAAAAAAAAGTTTAACCTAAAAATTAAAGTGGCCAAATTGGGGTTTGGGGAGAATTTTAATCTTAGAATTAAAGTCTTTTTCTTTTCTTTTCTTTTTTTTTTTTTTTTTTGCTTTTTGGGTCACACCCAGCAATACACGGGGGTTACTCCTGGCTCTGCACTCAGGAATTACTCCTAGCAGTGCTGGGGCGGCCATATGGGATGCCAGAGATCGAACCAGGGTCGGCCACGTGCAAGCCAAATGTCCTACCTGCTGTACTATCGCTCCGGCCCCTAGAATTAAAGTTTAACCTAAGAATAAAAGTGGCCAAATTATTCATCATTAGTCTCTTTTAAGTCTTTGATTTCTAGCACTTGCTGTAAGTGAGATCAACTTGCTTCATTGTCTCCTTTTACATTTCCATCCTTTGCCCCATGTCCCCCCCTCCACCCTAGTCTTCCATTCTCTGAAATGATAATTAGGACAGAGAGCCAGCCAGATTCATTTCCTCTCACTTGTCCTCTTAACAAGTTTTCTACAAGGATTCTCTGAAATTCCTCTGGGCCCCGATTGCAGATATCACTGCTTGTGCTCTTAGCTCTCCTCTGGCAAAAACAGGGTGTCTTCTGACCCCTCCTCACTGTTTTCCTTTCATACAGAAACCAAATCCAAATTTGCTTTGGTTGCATAAACACGGAGCTTGTTTGGACACAAGCTATCGCTATCAATGCAAACTGTACTTTAAACAACCGTTTGTTAAAATATGAAGGGCAAAAATGCATTTCAAAGGCCACATGGCCTTTGAACCAAATGAAGTCCTCATCTCAGATTAAAAAAAAAAAACAAAAAACTGATTACCACTTGTTATCCAAGGATCTAATGCAGCTGTCTATGTCTTCCCCAAAGACCTCAACTGTTGTATTGAGAATGATTCATGACCAGATGACTTGAATCAAATAAAATATCATTCAGGTTAAGAATATTTCAGGGGGTCAGTAGATAGCTTCAAGGGCTGGAGCACATGTTTTGTGTGCTAGCATCCTGGGTTTTGTTGATTTTTTAGTTAAAGTGATAACTCTGAGCACTGAGAGCCTGGAATAATATGTGAGCATTGCCAGGTATAGCCTAAAAACGTAATAAAATAGTTTTAGGAATCATTAATGTTTGTTTTCTGAAATTTTATCTATCTTATAATTTCAGTTCTTCTACATTTTGTCTTCTGTCCAGGTGACATTTGACAGTATTATTGTCTAATACGGGAGTTCAATTTCTCTTCCAACGGTGGTACACCTGAGGCATTTTTTTGTACTCAAAATGCAGAAGGAACATGATTTTGAAGATTTAAATCAGGTGGTGAATTGCATTACACCTCAACAGACAAGAAAAATAAAAATTACACACTGCTGGGGCTGGAGCAATAGCACAGCGGGTAGGGTGTTTGCCTTGCACACGGCCAACCTGGATTCAATTTCCAGCTTCCCATTTGTCCCCTGAGCACCGCCAGGAGTAATTCCTGAGTGCATGATCCAGGAATAACCTCTGTACATCACTGGGTGTGACAAGAAAGAAAGAAAGAAAGAAAGAAAGAAAGAAAGAAAGAAAGAAAGAAAGAAAGAAAGAAAGAAAGAAAGAAAGAAAGAAAGAAAGAAAGAAAGAAAGAAAGGAAGGAAGGAAAGAAGGAAGGAAGGAAGGAAGGAAGGAAGGAAGGAAGAAAGAAAGAAAGAAAGAAAGAAAGAAAGAAAGAAAGAAAGAAAGAAAGAAAGAAAGAAAGAAGAAGGAAGAAATGACCCACTGCGAATCGATTCTTTGAGATTCTGTGGCTTTTATATTTCCTTTCCCCCCCCCCAAACACTGATACTTTTCACATTTTTTTCTTTGCAAAGTATTAAGATTCTTCAGGGATTGTGGGCTGTGGCTAATCAGAAATCTGGCGGCTGGAGAGATAGTACAAGAGTTAAAGCACTTGTTGCATGCAGTTGACCTATTACCACATAGGGTCTCCCCCAGAATTGCCAAGAAGTTACCCCTGATCCCAGAACCAGCAGTAATCGCTGAGCCCAGCCAGAGTTGTTCCAATGTCCCTGTAACCCCCAGCCCCGCTGTGGGGCGAGCAGTGCGTAGAAATGGGCATGTAGTGAATAGGATGACAATTTGTTCAAATGACAAACGCAACTTGAGAATTGATTTTACAGAACTGACCAGAACTAGGGGCTGGAGCGATAGTATAGCGGGTAGGGCTTTGCACACGGCCAAGCCAGGGTCAATCTCCAGGACATTATATGGTTCCCTGAGCCCAGGAGTAAGCCCTGGAATGTGACCCCCAAACAACAACAACAACAACAAATTGATAAAAGAGAAGTAACAAAAAGTATTCAAAATTATTTTATACAGAGATGCTTGTGGCAACATCATTTGTAAGAGAGAGAGAAAAAGAAAGCCATTTTGATTATGAATCAAAGACAGTGCATAAAATGTTTACTATAAGCAAAGGAAGCTTTGTAGAAATCTATGTATATGTGTACAATTTTCATTAGAAAAAACTGTATTTGTACAAGTAAAGGAAAAGAAAATGCACTCCAGTGCTGATGAAGTAAAATCTGTTAAATACTTGAAGTATTTAAAATACTTTAAAATATTTTAAGTGGACAGAGAAATACAGCTTTCCCGGGTTCGAGCCTGGAGACCCCAAGATCCCTGGGATGCCCAGTAACCCCTGACAGTGCATTCTTGTGCCCTGGCCTTTAATCACCCACATATAGACTGACGCCTGAGCCTTCTGAGCTTGAAAGCCACAAATAAAAGAAATATTTTAAAATACTTTAACATATCTCAAGATGGCAAGAAATTTAGAGAAAGAAATGGAGAAATTCACAAACTGGAAAAGAAACCTCAAAACCGTTTAGTCAGAGTGTCATTGAAAGAGGTTTGGCCACTGCCGGGCAAGGGAGACTGGCTTCCGACGGGGTGGGAGGTGTCAGACGGTGGATGGTCAAGACCGTGGAGCGTCCAGGCCCGGCCGGAAGCAGGGCGTCCCCCCAGCACTTGCTTCTTACTCCCAGGACCTCCTGGGGGTGAGCCAGCAGAGCCCTTGCATGAAAAAGATTGAAAATAGCTGTGTCCCAGACAGCTGCCCCGTCAGCCTTTCCTCCTGACATTTCAAAGAGATCCAGGTCAGAGGTCACTCTCCACAGGCGACGCTCTCCCGCGGTGCTTCTTAGCTTTCCCCTCTCTTGAGATTTCTTTTTCCATGTCCAACGGGGTTGTCAATACCAGGCACACTCTCTTCAAAGGACACTGTTGTTTCTTTTTTTTTTGGCTATTTTTTGGGGGGGGTCACACCCAGCGATGCACAGGGGTTACTCCTGGCTCTGCACTCAGGAACTGCTCCAGGCGGTGCTCGGGGGACCATATGGGTCCCGTGCATGGCAACCGCCCTACCCCCTATGTTGTTGCTCCAGCCCCCGGACATCGTTCTTTCTTGACCCTTCGCACAAATCAGTCTAGGAACATCGCCAGTGGTCCCCAGTCTTTGTCTAGTGCTGAGGAGGAAGGCGACAGAGGACGGACACTGCAGCTCTGAGACTCTGGGGGGGGGGGGGCCTCTGAGGGAATTGCCACAAGCAGCTATTTCCGAATCCCGGTACCCGGTTCTCCCCTCAAGTTCAGCTGAGAGCAAGTCTGGAGGCTGGTGGCCTCAGTGGCAGATGGTTAGAGGAGTCGGGTCATCGAGCCAGAGGCAGAAGAAAGGCCTCAGGCGCCCAGAGAAAGAAGCCTGGGGGAAAGTGTAGATGTGGGACCCATCTGGCACACTAAAGAAGGAGACTTCCCCTGCCTCATAGTCCAGGAAGATCCCCACCCGGCGGGGGGGCTCGCTGAGGGGGAGGAGGGTTCGAGGGGAAGTGAGGGCATGGCACTCATCAATGTACCTGTCCAGGGACCAGACTCCATGTTGGGGTGACCCTTTGATGGCCCACGTTCTTTCCATATTTTCCTCACAAACCCCCAGCTCCCAGTAAGTCCTGTCGCCCGCGTCTACCTCCCAGTAACATCTCCCGGAAGAGAAGGCCTCCCGGCCCAGCACGCAGGGGTCGAGGAAAAACCTGCCAGGAATTTTTGGGAGATTCTGCTGGCTGGCTTTGCGCCTCACACTCCTCTGATCCTCAGAGATGAAGAGTTCACAGTGAGCTGTGTCTGGATCCAGAGTCACGCTGACTGTGGAAAGAAGGGGGAGAAGAAAACGACCCTGACGGTGGCCGGAGTCTCAAGGAGGAGGAGAAGTTAATGCTAGGCCAGGATGTCCCTTTCCTTCCTGCCCAAAAGAATAGGCACGACAAGAAACCCCCCAAATGTCCCCAAGAGCATGCTCCAAAGAGCCTTTGGGGGCTGGAGCGATAGCACAGTGGGTAGGGCATTTGCCTTGCACGCGGTTGACCCAGGTTCGATTCCCAGCATCTCATATGGTCCTCAGTAATTCCCAGGAGTAACCCCTGTGCATTGTTGGGTGTGACACCCCCAAAAAACAGAGCTCCAAATACTTGACCTGCAGTTGGTTCCAATTCTTGAAATCCGGAGGTCAGGGACGGGGGTGCTAGTGAGATGTGTCCCTCTCCCCACCCTCCCTCTGGAACTCGCTTGTGTCACCCACTGCCTGTGATGATTTGTTAATTTCCTGTTTCTCTTTTCCTAGGCCTGAGAACATGGCTTAGTTGTTCCTCTTTGCCTTTGGGATCAGGTGTGTTTGTCTAATGAATGAAAGCCTCTCTCCCATCCTGACAGCCAGGCATGGCGTGGGACCCGCTGCCTGGGACCCCTGATCTGACTAAGGCCCATCTTTACCAGACTTTCGCAGAATCTGAGAATTTAGAACAGCGACTGAGAGACACTCTGACAGTGCTCACTAAATATCGGGTCTCTTTCCTCCTGGGGGCCAACTGGATACCGTTCCTCAGCCACCCTTGGGTGTAGCTACGTCTTCTAAGACTTTTGGCTTCTGGAGAGGGGCTCATGCAGGCACTAGGGCACCAGGCCGTGCAGGGTCCAAGCAGTCAGCCCACTCTCTGGAGTTGCAGGAGAAAGAGCGCTGGAGTCTTTTCTTTGGGAGGCTTGGGCCTGAGCCCTTCAGAGTTTCAGGGCTACTTACCAGCATAGGACCGGGCTCTTCTCCAAACTGTAAAAGAAGAGAGCGGTGAGACTCCCTTGCCTTCTCTGTGCCCTGGCTGCCTTCCCTCCCCTTTTCTTGCTTTTGTGGCACCTTCTTCACTCATCCCCAGAACCTGCGTGACAGCCTCTCCTCGGGTTCCTCATAAAGGCAGTGCCCGGGGAGGAGAGGGAGCCCAGGGGACGTGGACCCTTCTCTTTCCTCTTCTACATTGCAGACTCTGGGGGGGAACAGCTCTGCCCTGGGCTCTTGGAATCTTGGCACCTTCCCGAACCCCCGCTCCCAGGAATAACTCCAAAAACTAACTCAGCTGCTAATGAGACAACAGAGTCTCCAAGAGGTTAGGGACCCGCCCCAGTCTATTTAAATGAGTGGGATAGAGAAAAGTCAACCAAGAGTTCTCATCAGGCAGAGGAAACGAATGCAAAAAAGGTGACATTGAGTAATGGCTTGGGGAATTGCAGTGAGTGTAGTCAAGCCCCTCAGGGGGTGACACATTTGAGGTGTCATGTCAGAAATGCAAAAAAGAACTGGAACATTGGCTACAAATCAGAAAAGAAAATTCCAGGGATTGGACTTCATGTTTTAGATTTGGGTTTCTTCAGTTATGTGAAAACAAACAAACAACAGCTAAGTTTCAATAAAGACAAATTTTGAGGAAATGTATGAGAATAGGAGCCAGTTTACAAAGGCAGTATTAGCAGTGAAAGTATCCCATGGAAGGCCATTTGATGTGATGGGCTGAAGAACACAACTGCTAGCACGGGAATCCCAGCCATGGTTGATGATAAAGATACGGCTTCAATGCTTACATTGAAATGGACATCAAACCCATTTCTCAGGAAAAAAATTAAATTAGTTTAGAACATGCAAATCTTCACAGCATCGCCCATTGCCTGGGACAAGAGAGGAATAGGGGAGTCTCAGATTTGGGATTTTTAAGGAGACATTAGGATATTTCTGTTTTAACTATTTTACAGCGAAACCCTATACTATGTTCAATATTCTAATAACTTCTCAAGAGCAATGTGTTGTCCAGTTAACTGTTTTATGGCTATCTGGACTGTCTGCTAATATTTATTTAAACCAAGTATTATGATGAGGGAAGGCTTTGGATAGACAATACAGCAGATAGAGTACTTGCTTGCAATACATACAACCTGGGCTCAAGCCCTGGCACTCCAAGAATCCCTGACAACCCAGCCAGGAGTAATCCCTGAGCACACCCAGGCAGTAACTCTTGAAGGAAGGAAAACAGAAAGCAGAGAATGGTTTGCTGGGCACCTCTGAGAAGCCAAGATCTCATTGGTGGAACGTAGGCATGAGGCCCAACTTCAATCCCTGGCACCACTCTCCCTACCCTCCAATGCAACAATAATGACAGCGACATAGAGAGAAAAGCCACGTAAACTGAGTCCCGTGAATCTGTGATTAAAAGAAAGGAAAATGGGGGCTGGAGCAATAGCACAGCGGGTAGGGCGTTTGCCTTGCACGCGGCCGACCCGGGTTCGATCCCCAGCATCCCATATGGTCCCCTGAGCACCGCCAGGAGTAATTCCTGAGTGCAGAGCCAGGAGTAACCCCTGTGCATCGCCAGGTGTGACCCCCCCCAAAAAAAAAGCAAAAAAAAAAAAAAGAAAGGAAAATGGGGAGGGGGGATGTTCTAGGCGAGGAAGGGGTTCATGGCCGGGAAGTAGCAAAGGTGTGTCCCTGCAGGAAGGAGAGAAAGGTGTCAACTTGGGCAGGCGGTGGCAGCGCTGATGGGGTCAGGGTACCAGGAGGAGCAAGGTGCAGATGATGAGGGGATGGTTATTTGATCTTGTCTTGAAAAAACCTTGGGGGCAGCATCAAATTGAAGCTACAGACTCTGGGAAGCACAGATAAATCCCGGTGATGTAGCTAAGTTCTAAGTTGCAACTACTGAATGACACAGTGAAGGTTTTCCAATGGATGAACAAAACCCCTCACTCACCGTGCACTCTCTGGGCTTTCCTCCAGCCTGAAGCAGAACAAGAAAACTTCATGAGGTATGAGAGAAGTGAAAGGGTCTTACGTCATACCCAGAGGAGAGGGAACACAGAACTTACTGAGCTCCCTTTGAAGTCTCTCTGCAAAAGGACAAACAAGGAATCAGTCCTGTTCACAGCAGAGGAGCGAGGTCCTAGGTGCGGGTGCCCCAGAGTTCCCTTGCTGGCTGGATGTGCAGGGCCTTACGGGACGCAAGGCCTGGAGTGGAGCTGGTGGAGTTGAGTGAGGCAGAAGTGACTTAAAACCCTGCATGCAGGGGCCTGCGTGGTAGCACAGCAGGTAAGGTGACTGCCTTGTCCCCGGCTTACCCAGATTTGACCCCTGACTTCCACTATGGTCCCCTAAACCCTGCTAAGGGTAAGCCCTGAGCACCGCTGACTGTGGCCCCCAAACAAAACAAAACAAAAAAATTTTTCCGGCATGGAAAAATTCCCTCTATCTTCTTCATCCTTGTCCTCTCCCTCCTGCTCTGTCCCATTTCCTTTTCTACAATTTTCTTTGGATCTCACAGTCCCAGCGGTCTGATTGCTGTACCTTTGGTCCGGCATTCTCGCTCTTTCTCCCAGAGAAGTTTCCAGATGAAACTGAGAGCACCCAGCAGAAGAAGTCCCAGAAGAAACAAGAGTGACGTCTGAACTTTTGCCCAAGGAAAGTCCTTTGGAAAGAGGCCGCCCACATCAGAATGGCTGGGTGTTATTTCTGCAGAGAAGAGCAGGAGAGGCAATGACTTTGGGGTGCTGTTGCTGACAGAGACCCGTCTAGGGACACTCCAAGGTGGGGAGTTGGGAGGGAAGTGGCACACCAGTGACAGTGTGCTGTCAAAATTATATGCCTGAGAAACACTCATTAATAGTATTTGAAATCACAGAACTTCAATCAATACATTTTTAAATAAATAAGAAAAAAATAACCATAAATAAATAACAACACTCCGAGAGTGCTAAAGAGACCTTGCAGGAATTTATGCAGTTGACTTGCATGGACCAACTCTGATTCGCTCCCAGGAGCCTCTTATGATCCCTCCCAAACACTGCTACAAGTTGTCCATGAGCACAGAAGAGTGTGGCCTCCCCCAAATAAATGATGCTCGAGTGCACACACACACACACAAACACACACACGCACACACACACATACACACACACACATACCACTTGAAGATTCTCAAGTCAGCTCAAGTAAGCCCTGACCTACGCCCCAAGAAATAATAAAGACATTTGCAGAGTCGGTGTCGTTCAATGATAGGGAATAACTCTTGAAATAATGAACCAAAGTCGGAGACCGGAATGAGTGGCAATTCTTTCCACTTTCCTCAGTGCAGGGAAAGAGGATTCTTCATTGAGAATCACCCCAAACCCAGAAGATTCTCTGGCCATGCACAACTGCTGAGTGGATTTCATAGAGGTAGGGAAGATAGTAAAAATAGGAAGCCCCAAATTCCTTCCCGACTCTCTCACCATGGGGTTTCAGATAAGTCATCTACCACCTCTGTCTCTTGATTTCCTACCTATAAGATGAGAGTTCAAGAATACTCTAAAAAATATTGATTCAATATATGTGTAACAGAGGCTGGAGCGATAGCACAGCGGGCAGGGCGTTTACCTTGCACGTGGCTGACCCGGGTTTGATTTCCAGCATCCCATATGGTCCCCTGAGCACCGCCATGGTGATTCCTGAGTGAGGAGCCAGGAGTAACCCCTGTGCATCGCCAGGTGTGACCCAAAAACCAAAATATGTGTGTGTGTAACATATTGATTCAGGGGTAATCAATAAGAAAACTGAGAGGAGAGAATTGGAATGTCTCTAACTTTGACACATGTGTTTCTTTAGAACCAATCTTAGCTCTCAATCCATGCTAGTCATTTAGTAAGTACCCAGTAAATATCATTGAGTTGGGGGGAAATGAGAAAAAAGTTATTTTCTTAAAATATGTATCTCATGAAAAAGATTCCATGCCAGTAGGAAGTCCTCTAAAGAGGTTTTGTAGCCTCAGTAAAATACCAGATGCTTAGGAAAAGTTAATAAGATTTAAAAAATTACTTACTTGCAAAAACTAAATAAAATATAACTGCCTAAGGGCCAATGCATGCCCCTCTGCTGACCTCCATAGAAAATTCCCTCCTACTTCCCTGTAAAAGTTGTAATAGTAATTTTCGAATTTTCAAGGAGGAAAGGAGCAGCAAAAATGGAAACTTGCTGTGATCTTCTTTCTCCAGTGGCTCTGGCCACTTTTCCTTAGGATGCATCACATCTGCATTTCATTTGGTTTATTTGCTATTATCAGCCACACAGACCTTCTGCATTCTCTGTATTTGTGTTTTTTCTCCATTAAACTTAACTCTTGAATGTGCACTGTTTTATGTCATAAATTGTGTCTCATAGTGCCAATGACTTGAGAGGAAAAACCTGTGTATCCTGCCTAAAAAGGGGGAATTTTCAGAAAAAGTAGCTATACTCAAAGAATGCAGTAGAAAAAGTAGAAAAAGCAGCTGTACTTGAAGAAAGCTATATTCCAAAGATTGTATTAGTCCTTAATGAGGAAACCAGTAACATGGTTAAAAGTGGCTCAAAAGAGCATCAGATTCGAGCAATACTGTCTCTCTCAGAGAGAAACGTGGAGACAGAGACAGGAATTGCTTGTGTTACGATCAGTGTTCAACGCCTTCTCTACCGAGCTGGAAAATAGTGTAATGGAGAAACCCTGGCATGCTCCGCCAGCATCAGAGAACTCCCTGCCATCTGCTGCACTCTTCTTAAACTGAACCCCAACCCAATTTAGGGTTACGAAACTGGAGGTGGAGGTCTCCAAAGATTTGAAAAAAAAATGGTGGAGGGGCAGGTGTTGGGTGTCTTGGCCACAGCTGGCAGTGCTCAGGGCTTACTCATGACTGTTCAGGGATCACTACTGGAGACTCAGGGGGCCATATGGGGATCGAACCTGGGTCCAGCGTGCAACACCCTGCCCGATGTACTATCTCTCTGGCCCCAGTGTCATCTTGTGTGACCATTTGCAAGTCTCGCGCTGTTTCCTGCCAGTTCTTACTTCTTTCTCCCGTGCTGAGCACCAAGCAGGTGGTGGCTGTCTTTACAAAGTCAGCCCAGATTAGGTAACATTTTAAGCAGACAAATACACTGTTTTACCGGTAGCCTTGCCAAAGTAGGGCTTTAAAAAGACCCTGCAGGTGTGACTCAAAAACCAAAAAAAAAATAAAAAAAAAATAAATAAAAATAAAAAGACCCTGCAGGGATCTCTAGAAACAATCCCGACCACTGGCAAAGGGACTGCAAGGAACATAGGAAACTAGACAGAAATGCACACCGCTCTGGCAGGAGCAGGAGTCAAACACAAGACCTCCCACCTGCAAGACGTGTGCTCTGCAAGACGTGTGCTCTGCCACCCAGCCCCTCCGTCCTTTTAAACATCACTCTCACCTGCGTGCTCGGGTCCAGCAATGGCTCTGGTGAAGTGGCATCTTTGTAAGGCCGGCAAGTATTCACAGACTCTGGCAGAGTGATTCCTGGCGGGAGGGCTGGCTTCAGCGCAAGCCTGAGGGACCCCGGCCTTGTCCTTGTTGGAGCACATGATCAAAGGGGACGGCTCTTGCAGCTGGGGGACCTCACGTGCCTGGTCTCACTTCAGGAGAGAAGCAACAGGGGCGCTGTCCTCACCTTGGCCAACAGTTGAGGGGGTTAGCAGCAGTGAGAGAGAGCAGAGGTGAGACAGGAGTGGGCTAGGAGGTGACTGGACCAACCTAGATAAGGATCTGGGAGAAAGTCTGGGGAAAAAACTGACCATCTTGGGGCTGGAGGGAAAGCACAGCAGGTAGGGCGTTTGCCTTGCATGCGGCCGACCTGGGTTGATTCCCAGCATCCCATATGGTCCCCCGAGCACCGCCAGGAGTAATTCCTGAGTGCATGAACCAGGAGTAACCCCTGTGCATCACTGGGTGTGACCCAAAAGCCAAAAAAAAAAAAAAAATCGCAACACCATGCTGTAATCACCGCCTGTTTCTCATTCTTCATTATTGCCCTTCCAACTCTAAACGCACAGTCCGCAAGGTGAGAAACTGTTGTTTGTCTGTCATACCTTTGGCTGGATTCCCAGTACTTGCCACCAGAGGTAGGGAGGGTTGCCAGATGGAACGTGTAAAACTGTTTCTGTGGCAGAACCGGGATCAGAGCTTGGTTCTCACACCTATAAGGAGTGCGCTGAGCCACGTTCCAACCGAATACATTGAATTTTTATTTGTTCAATTAAGCTGTCTTAAAAGAGGAGACTGAATAAATATTGTACAATGGATGCCTATTCTGTGCATGGAGGGAATCAGACAGGCCTGGCAGCGAGCAGGGAATCTGCTGGCCTTCCCGGTCAGTTCATCCTGTCCAGAGGTTGTCCACTCAGGAGGAGGCAGGGGGTCAGGGCTGGCCTGACCTTGACCACTTCCTGGCGAGGGTTAGCTATTAGGGAGCCAGTAAGCCCCAAGGAAGCAGAGATCCGAAAGAGCAGACGCCGACACCTCTGCCCTGTTGTTGCCTGCTTTCCTCTGCCCTGCACAGTCAGCGCACGCCCCCTTTGCCCCCCTGGCCACAATAAGCATGAACCACTTTTTTTTTATTATTTGCTTTTTGGGTCGGCGATGTACAAGGGTTACTCCTGGCTCTGCAGTCAGGAATTACTCCTGGCGGTGCTCGGGGGACCATATGGGAATTGAACCGAGGTCAGGCATATGCAAGGCAAACGCCCTACCCACTGTGCTATCGCTCCAGCCCCAAGCATGAACCACTTTTGAAAAAGAAATAGAAATGATTTTTACTTGCTTTGTTTTCTACAAATAATTATTTTAAATACAAATGCTTTGTTACGGAACCATGAGTAAGTCCCAGAATCTCTAAGACTCCCTTAGGAAAAAGGGGTGGTTGGATCCCAGGTAGGAAAAGCCTGGGATTATATTCACATTATTAAGCCTATTAAAATTCACTTATCTACTTATCTAATTTCACTGAGAGCCCGGCAAGCTACCGAGAGTATCCCGCCCGCACGGCAGAGCCTGGCAAGCTACTCGTGGTGTATTCTATATGCCAAAAACAGTAACAACAAGTCTCACAATGGAGATGTTACTGGTGCCTGCTCGAGCAAGCTGATGAACAACGGGATGACAGTGGTACAGTGCTACAGACTTAGAAGTTCCTGCCCACTTTAAAGCGCTAGTTGCCTGAGTGTCGAGGTGGCTGGCTTCAAGATCACGGGCCTCTGACAATCTCCAGGCAACGAGGAAACAAGAGCCCAGCTGTGATAAGCCCAGCATTTTTTTGGTTGGAGTTATAAGCACATTGAGTCAACAAATGTAGTAACTGCGTCCTACGATCTTTTTCCAAAGACTCAACCAGGCACTGCCTGCAAGCTTCTTAGAGCCCTTGGACTCTTACAGGGATAGCCAGAAAGCATCAGGAGAACATTCTTATTTGATGACAATTATTTTTTTTCTTTCTTCTTCCTTTTCCTTTCCTTTCTTTTTTTATGTTCTCCCACCCTCACTCCTTTTCTCCATTTTTTTGCAGTCCCAGGAATTGAACCAGGGCCTGACACATGTAAGACACACACTCAGTCACTGAGTCACTCTCCCTGGCCCTATGTTGTTTTTTATTTCATGTGTTCCATTTTCACTTGCAGCGCTGTGATCTATAATATGATCCATGATAAAGTCTCATGCAAACAGCATTGCAAGCCCACATCCTCCACCAGAGTACCCCTCCCTCCACCACTGTCCTGGGGTCCCCTTCCACCTCCCCCTCCCCTTCTCCACCCTCAATAAGCTTAGCTCTGTGAATTAATTCTCAGGTTCTTTTCTCTTCGACTATTTGTTATTTCCACACCTGTGTGTCTTTATATCCCACATCTGAAAGATCATTCTGGATCTGTGCTTTTTTCGAAGTAAGTACATTTCCCCCAGGATCCTACCTATCCATGCTTCTCCCCATTTAAAAAATAAAAATTGGGGGGCTGGAGCGATAGCACAGCGGGTAGGGCGTTTGCCTTGCACGCGGCCGACCCGGGTTCTAATCCCAGCATCTCATATGGTCCCCTGAGCACTGCCAGGGGTAATTCCTGAGTGCAGAGCCAGGAGTGACCCCTGTGCATCACCGGGTGTGAAGCAAAAAAATAAAAAATTAAAAAAAAATTGGAAGATCCTTTTCAATTTGCTAGGAAATTGAACCACTGCAAGGGAAAAGGAACACGGCTGGGCTCCTAGGGAGACATCAACCATCACAGAGGGCTGGAGCCATAGCCCAGCGGGTAGAGCGTTTGCCTTGCACATGGCCAACCTGGGTTCGATTCCCAGCATCCCATATGGTCCCCCGAGCACCGCCAGGAGTAATTCCTGAGTGCAGAGCCAGGAGTAACCCCTGGGTGTGACATTCCCCCCACCCCAAAAGGAAAAAAAAAAATCACAGACATGTACTATGGGATCTCACCTCTGACCTGAAAAGAGTCCCTAAGTTTGCTGGCCTTGGGTGCCATCCTTGGTGGAAAGTTTGGACCTGCTCAACTCTACCTTTTCTCTGTCTTCCTGGGCCCTGCCCCTCGGGCTGGCACAGGAGCTGCGGAGCTGCACTCGGTGCAGAAACAGAGAAGGTGCCCGTGTGTTTTCCGTGGACCAGGCACGGTGCTGGGCACGGAGGGCAGAGAGGAGTGAAGAGGAGAGTGGGGGGTGCGGCCTTTGCCCCCCACTGCCCCCTCGCCCCCCCCCCAGCCATCCAGCCACATCCACCTGACAGTTTCAGACACTCACGCTCTGTGCCTGGAGGGACTCCGTTCGATGGCTCGCTGGGATTCTGCTGCTGGGCCAGGCCTGGCTGCAGGCTTGGGGCTCGCCATGTATTTCCGGTGTCTCACACCTGAAGGAAGAGGCAGGAGAGGAGTCAGGACCCATGAACAGTCGCTGGCAGGATTCCCAGAGGACTGCAGGGAGAGAGACCTCTGCTTGGCCACGTCTCCACAGCTAGGAAAACAGATGATAGCAGCGTGAACTCTGGACGGGGCCTCCCTTTTTTGCAGGGCCTGCCCTACATTTATTATGTAAGATAGCTAGCCGGGGCATCGCGGGAAGAAGCCGAGCTTGGGGATTGACCCACATGAACCTGGTATGTTCAGTCTCCCCACAACGTGACCCACGAGGCGCTCAGACCACGCCACTCGAGGCCTTTGAACCCCGCGGGCCAGCAGGCAATGCTTTCTGTGTGCCCTTGGCACAGAGCCCCGTGCTGACCGCCGCTGGGAGTCCGGGGCTGCGGGAACCAGTTGACAGAGGAGAAAGCGGTTTGGTACTGAAACAGAGACCCGAATCAAGAACAGGGGGGGGGGGGGGGGCAACTGCAAAACACTCGGGGATCTGCAGGAAGGCAGCAGACAGCGGGCGAAGGAGCTAAGGAGCAAGGTGGGATGGTGTGAAGCGGAAGAGTGCAGATCTTAGGAGAGCTCCGCAGGAGAGAGCTTTAACGGGAATGATGCTCGGGAGCAATTAGAACCCTGGAAAGACGAGACCTAATGAGTCATCACCCGTCAGAAAGCTCAGTAAGGGGCTGGAGCGATAGTATAGCAGGTAGGGCGTTTGCCTTGCACGTGGCCGACCCAGGTTCCATTCCCAGCATCCCATATGGTCCCCTCAGCACTGCCAGGAGTAATTCCTGAGTGCAGAGCCAGGAGTAACCCCTGAGCATTGCTGGGTGTGACCCAAAAAGCTAAATAAGTGAATAAGTTTTTTTTTTTTTTTAAAGAAAGCTCAGTAAGCAATTGGCCAGCTTCCCTTCTCCCAGAAGCTCTCTCTGAACATGGCAGCATGTAAGGCCATGCCTTGTAGGTCTGCTGGAATTTATTTGCGAATACTGTAAGTGAATGAAGTAACAGAGAGGTGGTCACGCAGATTCTGCCTGGAGTGACCCCTGAGCACAGAACTAGGAGCAGCTCTGACCACAGAAGCCCAAAAGCCAAAAAAGAAAAAAAGTGGTGATGGTAATGCCAATGGACTAGATTGACACCAGGCTAGTGGTAGGTTTCTGGTGAACTTTCCGGGATCTTTAAGACATGCCGCCTCATTCCTGGCAAAGATTAGAAGCAAAGGTTCCAAGTCAAATCATCAAGTACTTTTAGAGCCTCTATTTCACTAACATCCTGGTGTGTTGGATTATAGTTCTAAACATTTTAGGTTTAACATTGGTTTGTCCTTTCTCCCTTCTGCAGGGACCTTAGGGTTTATTTATTTATTTATTTTGCTTTTTAGGTCACACCCAGCGATGCTCAGTGGTTACTCCTGGCTTTGCACTCAGGTATTACTCCCGAGCATATGGTGCTCGGGGAACTATATGGGACGCTGGGAATCGAACCCGGGTCGGCCACGTGCAAGGCAAACCTCCTCCCCACTCCAGCCCCAAGCTTACGGTTTATTGAGTAAGTCCCACCACATGCTCCTGAGACACATCCAATTCCATCAGGCACTCCCAATTCTCTGTGCTCATCTTTTTTTTTTTTTTTTTTGCTCTTTGGGTCACACCTGGCGATGCACAGGGTTTACTCCTGGCTTTGCACTTAGGAATTACTCCTGGCAGTGCTCAGGGGACCATATGGGATGGTGGGATTCGAACCCGGGTTGGCCGCGTGCAAGGCAAACGCCCTACCCGCTATGCTATCACTCCAGCCCCTGTGCTCATCTTTCACCTCTCCTTTGTTCTCTTCTTCCCTCATCTGTTAATCACTTTTATCCCCAAATCAGACCCTGTGACTTGTAAAATCAAATTCTTCTGGGGCTGGAGTGATAGCATAGCGGGTAGGGCGTTTGCCTTGCACGAGGCCAACCCGGGTTCGAATCCCACCATCCCATATGGTCCCCTGAGCACCGCCAGGAGTAATTCCTGAGTGCAAAGCCAGGAGTAAACCCCTGTGCATCGCCGGGTGTGACCCAAAAAGCAAAACACAAACAAACAAACAAACAAAAAAATCAAATTCTTCTGAGGGCCCTGGATTTTGTATATGTAAGTGAAATATTGCTTTTCTCTTTCCTTTATGTTCTTTGTATAGGTTATTTTAAAGTAATGTCCTTCTTATATAGACACAGGAAGACAGTTAATGTTGTTTTTGGAACATGAAAGTTAATTGATTCTGAATAATATTTACTTCTGGACATTCATCATATTTACTCAACTTGAGCTCTGTTGCCCTTAGTTCCTAACACCCCAAAAGGAGGGTCCCAGAAAGAAACTTGGGTGGACCCAGGGCAAGCTGGGTTTGAAAAGGGACATTGAAAAGGGACAGGATGAGCACCATAAGAAGTATAATAAGTTAAGAACACGGTCATGAAACAAACTCTGTCATGACCCAAAAGAAGTAATTGGACAAGGACCCTGCTGGGGTTAGAAAAAGACTAATCTGGCCTGAGGATTGTAATCTGGGATATACAGCGAGATGTCCCCAGGAAGAGCCACCCTTTATGCTTAATATATCTCAATGTGTTCATACAACATGATTAGAAATATTACTAAGAAGCAAATTTCAGATGACTGTGAATACACCCTTAGCTGGAATTCCATCTTTGGGCAAATCTCCCAGCAGAAATCTAGAGTGCTGAGCACTTATATGAGATTTTGTCCTTGAGTAAATAAATCTCCTACAAGAAATTCCCCCGAAGTAAGGGCTTTATATCTGTTCATTGTTTATGATAATGTTCAACCGCATCTATGTGTAATTGCTACTGATTACCAACCAGCCTGGTGGACCCCATTCCTTCATTCATTCGTCGCTGTTGGCTGGCAGGGAGGGACAGTGATTTGGCCCCGGAAGCACCAAGGGAACCCTTGGGTCACTGCATGTGGGTCAGTGACCACCCACGCCAGAATAGTGACACAGGTGGTGTCACGTGGTCAGGTCTGGTCTCAGTAAACAACGGCATTGCAAAACATGTAACTTGAAACAGAAGTGGCTTTCTTTACCTGCCACAGGAAGAGCTCAACAAAAGCAGCACAGGCTAAACACAGACTTATAGGCACACACAGCACACGTACTGCAGCTCCCAGCACAGCTGAAATGAATTTTCTCTAGTCTCCCATCATCTACCTACTCTCCATATAAAATTAAAAAAAAAAAAGGTCTCCAGATGTTGCCAGATGGTCCTTGGAGGCATCGTCCTCCATTTTCTTCTTTCTCTCATGCCCAGCATCATCTATTTCAGCAGCAACTCTTACTAGCTCATTACATTTTTAAATTTTTTTGTTTTACAATAGTGAGTTTTGTTTCGCAATATGGGATGTAATCAAGGTAGAGAGAAAATGAAGTGAAATTCATCAGTTATACAGTTGGGGGTGGGAGGCGGGGGCGGGGGGTATACTGGGGATTTTGGTGGTGGAATATGGGCACTGGTGAAGGGATGGTGTTAGATATTGTATAACTCAGATATTGTATAACTGAGACATAAACCTGAAAACTTTGTAACTTTCCACATGGTGATATAATAAAAATTTAAAAAATAATAATAAATTAAAGAAAAATAAATAAATAAATAAATGATTTTTTTTGTTTTACTTCTTGGGTCACACCCAGCGTTGCACAGGGGTTACTCCTGGCGGTGGTCAAGGGACCATATGGGATGCTGGGAATTGAACCTGGGTTGGCCGCGTGCAAGGCAAACGCCCTACCCGCTGTACTCTCACTCCAGCCCCTAGCTCATTAAGGTTTGAATCTGCTCTGCAACTCTCCAGTTACCATCCTGGTTCCACCTTGCCTCACCGTCCCTTAGAGATGCCTGAAATTACTTCCTCATTAGTTCTCACATGCAAACTTGCCCCATGAACCCACCCCCAACACAAAGAATTTATTTTCCCTCATCTGCCTTGCAGTGCAAGTAAGAGCCACACTGAGGTAGTAGTTCCCTAACTTGAATGGGACTAGACTCACCTGGGTGGTAATTAAGACTGATTTGGGACTCTGGGATAGAACTTGAAACATTTCTAGAAACATATTCCTAGCAAGCTTGGCCATTCTGATCCGAAGTACCCGGCGGATCATCCTAGGTTGGTGGTCTGCAACCACTAGGCCGCAGACTGTGGGTGTAGGAAGGCTGGAGGCTAGTGGGATGCGGCCTGGGTCCTCCTTCGGGATCTGTGGGCCAGTATGCGGGACAGATGTTGGTTTGCAGACATGAGAAAGCTGAAGAACAGCTGTTGTAAATCATCTGGCCCAGCCTGTCCTCTCAGCGCACATTCTGTCCCCGGCAATTTCTTGATTTCTCTCCTATAAAGCTCTTTCATACGCTACTTCCTCTACCTGGACGCTCTCCTCTCAGGTCCATTCCTGGCTGAGTCCTTATCAGACATGTCTCATAACCTTCACCTCCTCTGAGAGGCCATATCTGACCACCCAGGCCCCCTCCCCCAAATCCCATCTTGCTTGGGAATTTCTCTGCTACCTATTGGCGTTTGGACTCAAATATTGACCGGGAGTTGAGGGAAATGAGTGTCCTAATGTTATGACACGCTTAGTAGCATCTCTACCAAACACTGCAGAAGCCAGTTGTAACCTACTCTCCATATAAAATTAAAAAAAAAAAAAGAGTCTCCAGATGTTGCCAGATGGTTGTTGGAGGCATCGCCCTCTAGCCCCATCTGAGGGGCAGTGCCCTATGGCCCTATTTTAAACTCTATTTCCTTCCTGTCTGGTTTATTGCTTTCGGAATTCTCTTGCTTACTGGTTTGTTGCCAGTTCTAAAGTGTGAACTCAGTGGATGGCACTTTGAACAGTTCCTGATACACAGATCTTTGTAAATATTTGTGAAATGGATCGATGAGTGAATGCATTTTTCTTCTTAAAATAATTTTGAAATGTGTTTGTGACCTGCCTGTTTATATTTCAGCAATATGCTAGGATAATTTTCATGCCTTTTTAAAAAGCATATGTTTAAACGGTATGAAAAATTAGAACCATACACAGCAAGGAGAGAAAACAGTATAAAGAATTCTTTATACACCTGCATCAGTTTCAATAACTTTAACATTTTGTTAGAAGGAAAGTATTTCAAAATATTACTCTCCCTTTTCTCCCTACACCACCATCAATTCCATCCCTACAGATAAATCTGTAATAGAACCTTTTTTAAAAGGTTTTAAAAGTAAATCCTTTAAAAGTAAAATTTTTGATTATTGTGTTAATAAAATTTAATAATACTATAGTTTGAGGAATAATGCTATTCCTCAAATAGGCAGAGGAACCCAGGTGTGTGGGACCCAGGGCTGAGACCTCCAAGCCTACTCAGATCGGAACTGGGCCTCTTCTGCCCAGATCCTCCATTTTCCAGTAGCTAGGTGGTCACACCCAGGGACTGCCCCCGGCACTGTGTAATCCCCTTCAATGGCCAACATCCAGAGACTATAAAACCAAGCTCCCGGAAGCGCACGGCTGCACCACATCTTATAGCCTAATTCTTCCTCTGGGAGAACCTGGCAAGCTACCGAGAGTTTCCTGCCTGCATGGGAGAGCCTCGCAAACTCCCTGTGGCATATTCATATGCCAAAACCAGTAACAATGATGGGTCTCATTCCCCTGACCTGAAAGAGCCTCCAATGCGGCACCATTGGGAAGGACGAGTAAAGAGAGGCTGCTAAAATCTCAGGGCTAGGATGAATGGACACGTTACTGAGACCGCTCGAGAAATTCGAAGATCAACGGGATGATGATGATGATGATAATGATGATAGTTTGAGTCATCTAAACCTGGCCATGTACTGATTTCCACAATCATCTCAAAAATGTGCTTTCACAATTAATTTATTCAAATCAGGATCTGACCAGGGCAGATTGTGTGTCATTACCACTTAAACTCAAGGCTATGCAGGGCGTGGGAATAAAAACTGCTTTGATTAGCTGCTAAGTAGTGGCTTTCTCTCCCTCTCCCTCTCTCTCTCTCTCTCTCTCTCTCTCTCTCCCTCTCTTTTTGTCACACCCAGTGATTTCTCTCTCTCTCTCTCTCTCTCTCTCTCTCTCTCTCTCTCTCTCCCCCTCTCTTCTTGTCACACCCAGTGATTTCTCTCTCTCTCTCTCTCTCTCTCTCTCTCTCTCTCTCTCTCTTGCTTTTTGTGTCACAGCCAGCGATGCACAGGAGTTACTCCTGGCTCATGCTCTCAGGAATTATTCGGAGGACCATATGGGATGCTGGGAATTGAACCCGGGCGTTACCCTACCCACTGTGCTAATGCTCTAGCCTCTCTGTTTTAAAATTTTGTTATATTTTTATAAAGCAGTTCACAATATTCTATCACATTTAATATTTGAACATTAATCCCACCACCATTACACCTTCCACCACTATATTTCAGATGTTTCCATCCTGAATCCCAACCCCTGTCCCAAAGCAGATCCAAAATAATTTATTTTGTATTGTTTGTTATTTTATATTTGTTTTGTTTGACGATAGCACAGAGGTAGGGCGTTTGCCTTGCACTCGGTTGACCGGGATTCGATTCCTCCACCCCTCTCTAAGAGCCCAGCAAGCTACAGAGAGTATCATGTGGTGTATTTGATAAGCCAAAAACAGTAACAAAAACAGTAAAAATAAGTCTCACAATGAAACGTTACTGGTGCCAGCTTGAGCAAATGGATGAGCAACAGGATGACTGTGACCGTGACTGTTTTGTTTGTATTGGTTGTTATTGTTTGTTATGTTTGTTTTTTAGTGGTAGGGGCACATCCAGTGGTGCTCAGGGATTATTCCTGGCTCTGTACTTAGGGATCACTCTTCCTGGGCTTGTGGTTAGGTGGGGGGGATGGGGGGTACATATGTGTTGCTGGAGATCGAATCCAGCTCAGCTGTGTTCAAGACAGGTGCCCTACCCACTATACTATCTCTTCAGCCCCATATCAACTCATCCTTTATACCCTCTTCATTGAGCAATTTTTGTTTTGTTTTGCTTTGGGACTATACCCAAGAGTGCTCAGAGCTGATAATTGGCTCTGTGCTTAGGGTCATTCCTGGTGGGCATGCGACCACCATATGCATGCTGAGCATTGAACCTGGGTTGGTTATGTGCAAGGCAAGTGCTCTACTCATTATACTGTGGCTCTGGCCTGAGTAACATTTTTTTTTGCTTTTGCTTTTTGGTGAGAACCAAAAAAAAAAAAAAAAAACCACCCAAACAGAGCCTGGCAAGCTCCCCATGGCGTATTCGATATGCCAAAAACAGTAACAATAACAGGTTTCATTCCCCTGACCCTGTAAGAAGCCTCCAATCGCTGGGAAAGACGGGTAAGGAGAGACTGCTAAAATCTCAAGACTGGGATGAATGGAGATGTTACTGGTGCCTGCTAGAGTAAATCGATGAACAATGGGATGACAGTGATACAGTGATTGTTTGTTATGAATAAACCTGAAAATGATCCAAAAGGTTTCCTTAGAGGAAAATGTGTGAAGATTGCTGTATTTTATCCAGGGGCCATTAAGCCTTCCTATAAGAGATTATTAACGCATTGTTAAAGGTTGAGTCTTGTGTGCTTATATATATATATATATATATATATATATATATATATATATACTGTCACTGTCATCCTGTTGCTCATCAATTTGTTCGAGTGGGCACCAGTAACCTCTCTCATTGAGAGACTTATTGTTACTGTTTTTGGCATATCCAACATGCACAGGGAGCTTGCCAGGCTCTGCTGTGCGGGCTCGGGCTGGATACTCTCGGTAGCTTGCCAGGGCAGAGGAATCAAACATGGGTTGGCCGCATGAAAGGCGAACGCCCAACTGCTGTGCTATCGCTCTAGTATATATATATATATATATATATATATATATATATATATATATGTGTGTGTGTGTGTGTGTGTGTGTGTGTGTGTGTGTGTGTGTGTGTGTATACCTGTAAAAATATATTTCCCTCTAAGATTAGTTGCCTTCTACTTTAAACACCATCAAATGTGCTGCATTACTCTTGGAATGTTAGTGGTGTATGGGGTATGAGATGTCGCGCAGCCGCAAATGCTGTCGCACTGTCCAGGAATAGGTTCACTCATGGTTGAGGTTTAGCCCGAGTGTGGAGAGCGGCCATGATTGTGGCAGTGGTCGAGTTCTGGAGGTTTTCGGCTGCCTGGGCTGGGTCCTTGGGGTGCGGAGGAGAACTCACCCGCCCCCCCTCCGGGTTGCCCCAAAAGAAACAGGAGTGACTTTCTCCTATAGGTACTGCACTGTGTGGCTTACATGCAGGATCAGACAGAATCCTTAAGACATCACTTAAAGCTGATGAGCTCAGAGTGCTTATGAGAAGCTGGAGACCTGGAAGAAGTTACGTAACCCGAGATCACTGCGGGAGGAAAGGTTTGCTGGGATCCAAAGTCGGATATCCTGGGGCGCTACTTTACTCTGGGGTCCCCCGAATCCAATCCACATTGCATGCTGGATATGTAATCTCTCCATTGCATTTAGGGGTTCCCGTGTCCTTTAAGACACAGATTCTCTTTCATTTGGCTTCTCTTCTGTCTAGAGAATCCCATATTCTCCTGAGAATGAGTCTTTCCCCTCAACATCACTATTATACTTTAAATATAAATGAATGAAGCCAGATTTCCTTCCACAGCTTCTGTTCACAGCTGCTCCGTGGTCCTGAATCCATCAATAGAAACCGCAGGTGATGCTTTTTCAGGATATAACACATCAACCACAGAAGGAAGTGTTTTAACTTTATGAAAGAAAGGCCGAAACCCTGTCAACCACCTGCTGTGACATACAGCTGAGTTTCCATGAGACTGTAAGTCCATGTTTAATCTCCAAAAATGACCAGCAACAGGGTTCAAACGGGGCTTCTAAAGGAAATATGTAGCTGTCGACAGATGGGAGATGAGTGTATCGGTAATTAGGATTGAATGATAAAGCCTGAGGTTTGAGGAGAATGATGAAACTTGCCAACATTGCCCACAGAATTCAGGCCCCCTCCAAATGATAGAGGCCTTTCTCCTACTGAGCCAAACCTGGTGCCCAACATTTTTCAGTTTTGTCTATAGTTTGGCTCTGTGGATTCGAGCAAAATGAATCCAAGCCACGAAACATTAGAGCTCTACATACTTTTATTACAGTAATAACTCTCGAGTTCTCTCAGTGTTGCTCTCATTTCCAGAGTCTTCCTGGCCTGGGGAGATAGTCCCCCCATTTTACAGAGATGACCACGCTCAAAGCCCTCCCTGACCACTCCTTTCTCCCACCCTGCCCTCCAGATCTCTCTCCCACGTCTTCTTTCTTTTCCCCAGAACCGTCAGGCCACTGACAGGCCATACCTCTGACTGATTTTCTCTCTCCCTTCAGTTGGAGTCCAAAGGCCGACTTTTGTGTTTTCCGTACTGTTCGGATCCTTTGCCACTGCGTCTGAGCTCTGATCTGAAGATGGTATTATTTGATGACTTGTGATTCATAATTAGCACAGAAATGGGCTTAATAAGACTCTCAAGGATCCTTAAGATCCAGCTCTCTCCCTGCCTGCCACATGCTTCACTTCATTCCGCCATGTTTCAAATCTGTTTCCTAGGAGACAGAGAGCAAGGAAAGTGCCTTCCATAGAGGGAGGCTGGCTGGGGGATGGGGTGTGGGGGGATGGTGGAAAGGAAAGGGGGGGGCGGGGGGGGCGCATTGGCCCTGGGAAATGGACACTGGTGGAGGGGTGGGTTTTGGATCATTGTATGACTGAAACTCAAGTATGAACAGCTTTGTAATGGTCTATCTCACGAATACGCAATTAAAACATTTAAAGATAAAAGTAACGTGGAGTTCATCCCCACTTCAATCAGGGTAATCACTGGCTGAATGAATGGCAGTACTCCTCCATTTAAAAAATTTTTTAAAAATTGAAAAATCCGTTTCCTTTTCTTTAAAGCACGCAAAATATGTCAGCCTGGAAACACCACGTGGGCAGGACTACAGCTGAGTGGCTGTCATGAGATGAGACGCCGCGAAAACACGCAGGGAGGGGGAAAAGGCAATCGCCCCTCCCCCCTGTCCCCAGTCATTCATGCCTTCCCTAGGTCCTGTCTTCAGAAGCTCGCCCTTCCCCAACCCCCCTCCGAGCCCACCCCCCTTCTTTCCACCTTTCGCTTTCCAGCGCTCGGGCACCTTTGGCTCCTCCTGCCCTCTCTGTTTCCCCCCCTCCCCTCCCCTTCCCCCTCCCCCTCCCCCCTGCTCGCCCTCCTCAGAGGGTCATCGTTAGACTCCTCTGCCCCCGCGTGGCCGCTCTCCGTACTGCAGCTGCCCTGCGCCTGGCGCTCCCCAGCTCTCGAACCCGGGATTAAAGGCCTGCAGGGCCGCCGGGAGCCGGAATGCGGGGGTAAAAACGTCATCATAGAATCAATCAGGAGGTTCTTGTCTTGAATTCTGTGGGCCCCAAACGAAAGATGTGAGTCTTTAATGTGTGGTTTGTTCTGGTCCGTGTCATTTTGTCACCAGTTTTGAGATCTCCAGAGCGCCTGTAATGACCCCCTTCCTGCCTAAAGGAGCCCCCGTTGCGTAAACAAACAACTCCAGAGGTGTCGTCAGACCCAGGTTCTTTTCTCCTGACACTTAGTAGGCTCGGCGAGGCTCAGATTAGCACCCCTCCGGGTCACGATAACTAGGCCTAATGACACCCCGCAAGGCAATTTGGGGGCTTTGTTTTGAATCTGGCAACAGGCCAACAACAAATGCCCAGAATGAGTGACTCTCTAGGACCACAAAATGACCTGTGCTCTTTTCTGCTAAAAGGACATAAATTCCCACCCCCTAGCACCCTCCCCTCCCCCCACACAAGGGAAAGAATGTTCTTCTGAACTGAAATCCACACATATGCATAACACAGATTTAGTTTACTTATACCAATACAGCTGCTTCTAACAGTGCAGCTTAAACTCGGTTAAGGAAGTAGAGGAACGTCCCAGCGCGGGGATGTGCTGGGGGCTCGGCCGGAGGGAGCGCGAGGCTTCTCCCAAGACTGTCCGCGTGTAGATTTCAGAGCCACAATTTCTGTTTTCTCTGAGATTTGAAATCCAGTTTTGCAGCAGGGCACTTTACCCAACCAATCCGTGGTTCCCGCCAACATAATGTCTTGTTCTTTTACAGAACTAGTCTCGGATCCACTGAGATTTCATAGACCTTCACTTACGAAATCGTTCTGTCTTCTGCTCGGATCCAGAGAGCAGATTCCAGCAGGTTAAACCTCAGAGACGGGGCCAGGGCCCCAGTGAATTCCTTTGACAGAAACTCTCCTTAGAATTTTGAACCAGCTTCGAAAATAAATGCAAAAGTTTTGGTCAGTGAACCCTTCTTGGGGGGTGGGGAGGAAAGAACACGCCGCCTCCTTTCCCCCCACACCACTCCGAAGCAACCGATCTTAGTCTATTTCTAAGACGAAAGACTTGTCTTGCTTATAAAAAGCCCCTATTTTAAAACACAGAAATGTCTATTTCCATGTAAGATACTTGTAGAGCGATAACTCGGCAAGAAAAGGAATGAAATGGTGCAGAAAGAGTGGGAAAGAAGCACAGAGCTGGTAGAGAAGATCAGGTAGTCACTGGATAGTCCCAATAGCGTTTGGGACCAAAAGGAGCAGCCAGAAGTGATTTTACATCCAGATTCGAGGATTTCGCCCTGCGCAGGAAATTGACCTCATAGATCTGGTTTATGGATGAAGAAAGACTGCCCAGCGGAGAGACCTCGTGGCGCAACGGTAGCGCGTCTGACTCCAGATCAGAAGGTTGCGTGTTCAAATCACGTCGGGGTCATGTGTTTTATGTTTGTGGAAGGACAAAGGTCGCCTCCTCCGACCTTTAACACAGAGCAAATTTACACTCATACAAACTCCTGTACTTCCTCCGATCTTTAATTAATGCAAATTTACAGCTATCCACGCTCGTGTGGGGCTTTAATGCTGCAACCTGAAGGTTGCACTGTTCTATTCAACTGAAATTTTTGCATATATTGATATACAGAAATTCATAACGCATTAGGGACCCATTTCTACGCCCCACAGAAATAGTTTTTGCTCTGTAATTGCAAATATTTGGAATTTCACGCTTCATCTCCGCATACTCAATCCTCCCGGCCTTCTCTCTGCGCTCATTTCTGAGCACCAGGATGGAATTTGTCATCCACACGCCCCCTCTGCAAAAAAGTGCAGGGATATGCGGCCTCCGCCCCCGCCCCCTCTTCGAGAGCCACCCTCCTCCCCCACCCCACAACAGACTATGACCAACAACACATTAAGTACGGATAAAGAGTCTATAATAACATTTTGCAATGACTTTATTTTGGGGTGCAGGGAAAAGCCACACTTGACGGTGCTCAGGGCTTACTTTAACATCTAACGTTTGAAATAGCACCTGGCCCTTTGTTTTAGATGTCATGTACACGCTTACGGACAAACAGTAGCATCTGAGCATTGGAGAAGTGAACTGAGAAGGAATCTTGCACCTTTCATTAATCATTTTTCTTAGTTGTGTAAGCCGTGGCAATCATTTTACAAAGAGACAGATTTTTCCAGGGAAAATTAGAAGGGAAAATACCAAAAGTTGGAAAATTGGACAAATCAGAAAGAGAATGTATATTAAAGGATTAGGAGAACACAACGTCTGTGCAGCAGAGTGGCGCAGCGGAAGCGTGCTGGGCCCATAACCCAGAGGTCGATGGATCGAAACCATCCTCTGCTAAGCTTTGCTTTTTGAGATAGCTCCTAGGAAAAAAACCCTGATAGATGTTTACCATACACACAGGTGGCAAATATTCCATTTTGTTATAAATCTTCTAAAATGGTTTAATGGAAAAAGGATAGAAATAAAATTCGAATCAAATTTGCTTCATGTCTTTTATAAATCTTTATAAAATGTCAATTAAATACTTGGTCCAGTTTTTAACAAGTTTATGTAGACGCTACACATCATAAATCATGAGATAAATTCACATTAAAACAACAACATGTGCTTACATCTCATCTATTTGTCTCTGAAATCAAGGGCAATGACCACATCAAATGCTGGCTGGAATGTGGAGCAACAGGAACTCTCATTGAGTCAAGTGGGAAAGCAACATTCTATAGCCTCTATGGAAGACAGTCCAACAATTTCTTACTAAACTAAACATACTCTTACTACCAGCAATCGCACTACTTGATATTTACCCTAAGGTCATGGAATTTATGTTCACACAAAACCTGCACAAACATGTTGATAGCAGGCTTATTCACAGTTGCCAATACTTGGAAACAGTCAAGACGTCCTTGGAGTGGTAAATGGGTAAACTTTGGGCAATCCAGACAATGGAATAGTTAACTCGTATAGCTTTCAGAAATGATCTGTAAATTGACGACAGGCACCGAGGAGTCTAGGATATCTATTACTAAGGCAAATCTCCATTTTTGTGTCGTTTCAGCTGTATAACATGGAAAAAGCATAACATAATGATCAGTGAATAAAGATGATTGGAGAGATAAAAAGAAGAGAGAAAAAGCAGGGCATTTGAGGAATGGTGAAAATACTGTGCATGATACTACATGTAAGTAAATGTTTGTCCAAATTCATAGAATGTTTAACATCAAAAGTGAACTGCAATGAAAATTATGAATACTGGGTGAGTATGGTGTGCCAGTGTAGGCTCATCATTTATAGCAAATCTACGCACCACTAGGGTGAAGGATGTTGCTAATGGTTAAGAACATGCACGCGTAGAAGCATGTGTTCGTTCCTCCCAGTTTTGCTGTGAACATATAACTGCTCGTAAAAAAAAAAAAAATCTGAAAAAACAATAAAGAGAAAAATGCTTCTTAGAAATCTTACCTTTATGAAGCTCCCAATCTTAATTCTTGTATTTGAAATAAATTGGTCGGTTTGGAAAAAAACTTAGGGAACCTAACTAGAGCCTTTTACTATAAAACATTTGACTATTCCATGTAAAAGAATTAAAGATAAAGTTCGATTTCATCAATAAAAGTAGAAACATTCATGTTTGTGAAAAGATTGGATATTTTTTCAAAACTATCGAGCCAGCCAGGAGTCGAACCTGGAATCTTCTGATCCGTAGTCAGACGCGTTATCCATTGCGCCACTGGCCCTCCCACGTGCTATAAAAGGTTACACCTCCAAGAAAAGGAAGTGGAGAAGTTACTAAGTTGCTCTTAGGATGAATAAGTGAAATGTTTCTTCTGTTTTCTTTTTTCTTCCTCCGCTAACTTTTCAAATCCCCCCAGCGGAAACCTGAGAATTGAAGTAAAATAAAGTTACAACTGTTTGTCTTGGGTTAGTTATGCAGTACTATTAATTATTCATTCATCGTCAGTGAAAACTTTGTTTATATGTAATTTGTAAAACGTATAGTTATTATTAAGAAATAAAAAGTGACTTGCAATTGAAAAATTAATTCGATTGCCCAATAATCTGCAAAATATGAATGTGTAAGTAAAAACAGCCTTTCCGTAGTCGGCAGGATTCGAACCTGCGCGGGGAGACCCCAATGGATTTCTAGTCCATCGCCTTAACCACTCGGCCACGACTACAACCTCTATAATCTCTCTTACAATATCTTTCATGTCACCATATTCTATATATTTCGCATTATTTTAGGATTTCTTAACAGAAAGCAAAATAAAGCATCCTGCATTCCATTAGTGAAACCGAAAAGGAATCTGCAAACTGCACTTTTAGGCATTTGGTAAGCAAAGGATGTTGCTTCCAGAAGCAATCAATAATGTGCTGTAATAACTTAAAAATTCTCTAATTTTCTGCTCCGGTAAGAAATGTACCCTCAACAAATAATCTGGCAAAGATGTTCTTTAGGGATAAACAATGTCTTCAGATTCCTAATCCAGAGACTGAAATGCAGAAAGGACTCAACGAAGGTCAGCTGGCACTGTAAAGGTCATCTTAAATTGCATAAATGAGGGTTCCATAAAGAATCTCATCTCATATCTCTTCTAAAAACTTAAAATATTTCCAAGAAACTTAAATACTATTTTCAACGAAATAGGAAAGTACAAACACTTCTGAGAAGCAAATCTACTTCATTGCCTAGGAGCTTCTCTCCAAGGGCAAAGACAACTGAATTTGATACTTTGGGAGTAATAGTTTCAAAATGCACGTTTTCAAAAACTGCCTTCAATGCAAGAATTGGACCCCAAGGTTTCCACGTTTCTGAAGCTTCACCACCCTTAAACTCAATCTCATTTGCAAGTGTGTGTGTGGTGGATGGGGGAGGGGTGTTCCTAATATTAATCAGCAAGGAAGAGATTGCGGCTTCATTGATGGCTTTATTCTATGACAGGAGAAGGCTGGAGCATGATGGTTACACTACTGCTTATGTGCTTATGAGCTGACAGCTATCTCCAGCTCAGAGTTCTGTGTTCCAGGAACTGGGGACTATCTTCATTACTTCTTTAAAAAATCAAAAGTGATGTTTTAATTGAAATACAATCAACATTTAATGTCTTGCTTTCAGGCTCATCGATTTGTTCGAGCGGGCATCAGTAACGTCTCTCATTGTGAGACTTATTGTTACTGAATATGCTTTCAGGCATACAATATAAGATCTGATAGTTCATATTTGTTGCAATTGTCTTCGTTTTGTTTAGTTTCTTATCTGGGGGTCATGCCAGGTGGTGCTCAGGGGTCCCTCCTTGCTCTGCGCTCAGAAGGTGCACGAGGCATAAACTGATATGTTGGGAATCGAACCCGGATGGACCACATCCCCCAGCGAAGTGAGCAATTGTTAACTGCAACAACTCCTGAGATGCCTTTTGCTCTCCAGTGCCTACCCCTTCCCTGGTTAATTCATTCATTTCTTTATTCATTCAAAATTTTATTGTGGAATCCCCTTG